>NC_045979.1:33051306-33115299 GCF_010909765.2 Amblyraja radiata
TGCTTTTCTCTGGCTTCCAGCGCCTGCAGTTCCTCGCGCCCATGATTTCACAATTTGATTTAAACCACTCCTGTATGAGAATACCTCTTGCTCACGACTCCTCAACATGCCGGCCCGTAATTATAACTCACGGCAGCCGAACAAGTTCGGTTTGATTGTTTGGAGGAAGGCAGAGAGAAAGAGAGGGAGAAAAAAAAAGAATTGGTTTGGAATTTCAATTAAGAGCCAGGATTTATGTCGGACTTGTGCGCTGAATACCTTTTCGAACGCAAGTGAGGTTACTCATGAAACCTTTGTTTCCATGCCTGTTCTTAACTCAAAGGTCTTTCATCAGGCTGACAAGCTCAATTACTAGCGAGATCTTATCTCCGCGCGTTTTGGATGGAGATGAAGCTGGTTCATGGAGGTAACACATCGGGACAATGGGCCTGGCTGGTCTGGCCAAGCCGAACAAAGATCTGGCCCTTCATCACGCTGGCAAGCATTCTTAACGCCGCTATTCCGGCCAGACATTCAACATCACGAGAGGTGGGTCAAAGTGACCCACAATTAATCCCATCCCCCCCCCCCCCCCCCCCCGGGATTCAAACACGGACCACCTCCTCCCCACCCCTCCACTTCCCTTGAACACTCCACAGTTGGTGGGGTTAAACCCTATCAAACAAGGGGCGTGCTATCACCCAAGTGGAGGGGTGAATGCCAAGGTTGCCTGGTGTAATGGTGGTCTAGTGAACACTACACGCCAGTGGGCTACATGAGTGGCAAGGGTAGGGGGGTAAATTCGTGATTTGGGGAAACTATTGTATGTATGTCTAGTCTCCAAGAATGTCGGATGTCTGAGTTTTGTACGGTTCACGTATGGTAGATATTTATTGCTCGAATACAATCAATTTTGAAATTTTAAAACAAGGTCTAGTGAACACCACCACACATGACGCTAATAGACAAGAGACAATAGGTGCAGGAGTAGGCCATTTGGCCCTTCGAGCCAGCACCGCCATTCAATGTGATCATGGCTGATCATCCCCAATCAGTACCCCCATTCCTGCCTTCTCCCTATATACCCTGACTCCGCTATATTTTAAGAGCCCTATCTAGCTCTCTCTTGAAAGCATCCAGAGAACCAGCCTCCACCGCCCTCTGAGGCAGAGAATTCCACAGACTCACCACTCTCTGTGAGAAAAAGTGTTTCCTCGTCTCCGTTCTAAATGGCTTACTCCTTATTCTTAAACTGTGTGGCCCCTGGTTCTGGACTCCCCCAACATCGGGAACATGTTTCCTGCATCATCTGCTTTGATCTGTCGTTTTCACACCTTACCCTTCCATATCTCTATGTCTCCCTCTCCCCTGTTTTACCAGTCCCTTTTCTCCAGAGATGCTGACTGACCCGCTGAATTACTCCGGCACGTTGTGTCTATCTTTGGTGCTAAACCAGCATCTGCAGTTCCTTTCTCCACACAAAGTGGACATCCATTGGAGATAGGATTGACACTGCCAAATGATAAGAAATAAAACTGAAGTGTATTTCTATTTGTCTTTCAGTCTCAGGGCATTGCATTGACACCGAGCTGTGCACAGTAAAAAGATAAGTAAGAACGTGGAGGACAAGATAGGTTTCAAGCAGTGCCTGAAGAAGGAAAATGAGGTTTACAGGAAATCTCGGGAGATAATGGGTCAAACCTGCTAGCTTAGTTTAGTTTAGAGATACTGCGGCGAAACAGGACCTTCGGCCCATCGAGTCCGTGCCGACCAGCGATCCCCGCACACAAGTACTATCCTATGAATGAATGGATGAATATAATGAATGAATAAGTTTATTGGCCAGGTATTCACATACAAGTAATTTGCCTTGGTGCTCCGCCCGCAAGTGACAACATGATATACATGATATACTGCGGGTTTGCGGAGCGGAGAGGCGGCGTGCGAAGAGACGGCGTGCGTAGAGGCGGCAAGGCTGCAGTGAGGAGAGCGGTCGCCGACTTTAACATCTGGAGCCTAGGAGCGCCAAACCGGCGCGGCCTTGTCGGCTTCGGCAGCCGCGGGCTCCAACCAAGAAGCGGCCGTTCCAAGTGGCCCAGCCGCCGAAAGGACTCTCCCGACGCCGGGGCAAGACCACCCGGTGAGAACGGCCAGGGACATCGGGCCTCCGTAGAGGCAACTGCGGTGGCCCCAATAGGCCTGACTTTGGGGTGAACATGGGGTGGGGACTGGACATTGTGCCTTCCTCCACTGTGCTATCCACTGTGGGGGGATGATTTTTTTTTTGTGTCTAACTGTAGTCCTGTAGGTCTGTGTCCAAGATGGCTGCCGTGAAGGGAGAGTGGACGCTGGCACGAATTGGTTGCCGCTGCTCTCTCTTCACACTGTGTTTTTGATTTTCTGTTTTTGGATTGAATTCTGTTTTTAATTTGTGTCATTGTGATGTCTTTAATTACCTGTTTTACTCCGATTATATGTTTTAATTTCGATTACTATGTAAGGTGTCCTTGAGATTTTGTATGAAAGGCGCCCATTAAATATAAAATTTATTATTATTATTATTATACAGTGACAGTTAGGAATGACACATAAAACATTAAACATTAATAATAAAACATTATCGATTAAACATGTGAATTAAATAAAATAACAGAGCAAAAGGAGGCTACAGATTTTTGGCTGTTGAGTAGAGCTACTACTCATGGAAAAAAACTGTTTTTATGTCTGGCTATGGCAGCTTTGATAGTCCGGAGTCGCCTTCCAGAGGGAAGTGATTCAAAGAGTTTGTGGCCAGGGTGAGAGGGGTCAGAGATGATCTTACCCGCTCGCTTCCTGGCCCTTGCAGTGTACAGTTCGTCAATGGAGGGAAGGTTGCAGCCAATAACCTTCGCAGCTGATCGGACGATTCGCTGCAGCCTCTGGATGTCGTGGTTGGTGGGACAACTGGGACAATTTACAATTTTACAGAAGCCAAATCCCCTACAAACCTGCACGTCTTTGGAGCGTGGGAGGAATCCAGAGCACCTGGAGGAAAACCCACGCAGGTCACGGGGTGAACGTGCAAACTCTGTGAAGACAGCAATTGAGGTCAGGACCGAACCGGTGTCTCTGGCGATGTAAGGCAGCAACTCTACCGCTGCGCCACCGTGCCACATTCTTGCTGTGTGATAGTGAGATGGCAAGTGGTCTATGTGATGGGAAATTGTCTCGGTAAAGCACCATGCCCGCGGAGAGCTTTGGGGCATCACGTTTTGCTCTCAAAATGCACGGTTGCGCCACGGGGTTTGGGAATGGCTCAGCTGAAAACGGCGGGAAATTACAGAGATCGACGCAAAATGCTGGAGTAACTCAGCGGGCCAGGCAGCGTTTCTGGAGAAAAACAGGATGGGTGACATTTCGGGTGAGGAGGCTTCAAGAAGGTTGTAAGCTCAGCGGAGTCATTGCTCCAGTTTGCCTGTGACCTCACTCTGGTTATGGAGGAGGCCTTGGACAGAAAAGTGTTTCCTCGTCTCCGTTCTAAATGCCTTACTCCTTATTCTTAAACTGTGGCCCCTGGTTCTGGAACCCTCTGGAACTATGGCAGCTCTCTGTGCGGAGTTTGCACGTTCTCCCCGTGGCCTGCGTGGGTTTTCTCCAGGTGCTCCGGTTTCCTCCCACACCCCAAAGGTTCGTAGGTTAATTGGCTTCTGTAAATAAATTGTAAAGGGCCTGTCCTGTCACTTTCACGACCTAATTCGCGACCTTTTTTTACTCGTGGACATTTTTGATCGGGCTAGAAAAATGCCCCGACCTACTTGATGCCACGAGTACCCACGACTAGCATCGCGACCTGCCTACGACCTCGTGACGACCATGCTGCGAGTACGAGTCAAGGGCAAACTCGGCAGCTCGTGAATTAGGTCATGAAAGTGGGACAGGCCATTAAATTGTCCCTGGTGCATAGGATAATGTTAGTGTACAGGGATTGCTGGTCTCGCGGGCTCGGTGGGCCTGTTTCAGCCCTGTATCTCTAAACTAAAAACTGGAACTAAACTAAAAGCAGTGGTTATCTAAGCTGCAGATCTCAAGGCAGGGGTTAAAATCTCACCTTGGCAGGGATGTGAACTGAAGATGGGGAGATTAGCGAGGAAGATTCCAAAGGTCAAACGAGGTAGTTATTAGTGGGGCAAAGGTTGATGTTTAACTTCCATTAACCCGGGTCGCTGAGGGAAGTTACTGCAATCAACATTTCTACGCTGAACGCTGTTTGCAGAATCACAAAGTTGGCCTCGCGGTGGTGGAGCGAGCTGCCAGAGGAAGTAGTTGAGGTTGGGACTATCGCAACATTTGAGAAATTTCTACACAGGTACATTGACAGGATGGGCTTGGTGGGATATGGGCCGAACGCAGGCAGGTGGGACTAGTGCAGATGGGGCATGTTGGTCGGCGTGAGCTAGATGGGCCGAAGGTCCTGATGCCACGCTGTGCGATTCTATGACTCTAGTCTCTTCCCAGCACCGCGGTATCCTTCACCAGGTCTCAAAACTCATCGCACATTCCCATTATCACGGTGGCGCAGCGGTAGAGTTGCTGCCTTACAGAGACCTGGGCCCGATCCTGAATACGGGTGCTGCCTGTACAGAGTTTGCACGTTTTATTCAATTCACATGTTTAATCGATAATGTTTGTTTTATGTGTCATTCCTAACTGTCACCGTATGTCATGTTGCCACTTGTGGGCGGGGCACCAAGGCAAATTCCTTGTATGTGAATACTTGGCCAATAAACTTATTCATTCATTTACCCTGTGAGCATGTGGGTTTTCTCCGGGTGCACTGGTTTCCTCCCACATTCCAAAGTCGCGCGGGTTTGTAGGTTAATTGGCTTCCGCAAATTGTCCCTAGTGTGTAGGATGTGATCATTGGTCGGCACGGACTCGGTGGGCCGAAGGGCCTGTTTCCGCAACTGTATCTCTTCAGCTACTGAGGCCTTGACCTCTCCACCACATTGCCTCTCGCCCGTCTTTAAGAAACTCCTGAAAGACCCCTCTCAGAGCAAGCGTTCAGCCATATGACCACGTGGTTCATAGTCCACAGGAGCAGGCTTAGGCCATTCGGCCCATCGAGTCTACTAAGCCATTCAATCATGGCTGACCTATCTTTCCCTCTCAACCTCATTCTCCTGCCTTCTCCCCATAATCCGACGGCCGTACTAGTCATGAACGTGTCAAATCTCTGTGTTAAAAATACGCAATGACTTGGCCTCCACAGCCGCCTGTGGCAATAAATTTCACAGATCCACCACCCTCTGACGAAAGAAATTCCACCACATCTCCTTCCTAAAGGCACACCCTTCTCTTCTGAGGCTGTGCCCTCCGGTCCTAGACTCTCCCACAAGTGGAAACACCCTCTCCACATCCACTCCATCCAGGCCTTTCACTATTCGGTAAGTTTCAACGGAGTTTGTACGTTCTCCCCGTGACCTGCGTGGGATTTCTCCGGGATCTTCAGTTCCCTCCCACACTCCAAAGACGTGCAGTTTTGTAGGTTAATTGGTCTGTAGGTAAATGTAAAAATTGTCCCTAGTGTGTGTAGGATAGAGTTAATGTGCGGGGAACGCTGGGCGGCACGGACCCGGTGGGCCGAAGGGCCTGTTTGCACACTATATCTCTAAACCAAACTAAACTAAACCTGCTTCAACTATCTCCTCAAGCAGCCAGTCCCATATACCCGCCACCCTCTGTGTGGAAAAGTTGCCCCTCAGATTCCTATTAAATCTTTCCCCTCTCACCTTAAACCGATGTCCTCTGGATTCCCTAACTCTGGGGTATAGTGTGGTTCAGTATCTGGCAGTCTTCGCTGATGTTCCTGCAAGGATCCTTGTGCTCGATCACTGGGTCAAGGCGATATATAAATGCAGGCCGGCGTTCTTATTGTGAGGGTTTGACTGAAGATTAATAACCCTTGCAGGAAGCAGACTTATCTGCGATCTCGATTATCAATGATGGATTCGTTTGGCACAGGAGAGGGAGATTTATCAGTTTAGTGCAAAAAATGTCAGGAGGTCTTTATATATCGTTCCAGTGTTAAAACGATCAGCCAGTCTTGGCCCTCAAAAAAATTCACATTGTGAATCCACACGTCGGGCCGGTAGAGTCGTTGCCTCACAGCGCCAGAGAGCCGGGTTCCATCCTGACCACGGGTGCTGTCTGTACGGAGTTTGTACGCTCTCCCCGTGACCTGCGTGGGCTTTCTCCGGGATCTCCGGTTTCCTCCCACACTTCAAAGACGTGCAGATTTGTAGGTTGATTGGCTTTGGGTAAAATTATAAATCGTCCCTAGAGTGTGTAGGATAGCGTTAGCGTGCGGGGATCGCTGGTCGGCACGGACTCGGTGGGCCGAAGAGCCTGTTTCCACTCTGTATCTCTAAACTATTCTAAACTGTGTTATTCGAGTCATAGTGTCATAGAGACATTCAGCAAGGAAACAAGCCCGTCGGACCAGCTTGTCCAGGCCCACCAAATGACCCAATTAAAGCACGCAGCCTGGAATTAATTTTTTTTTAAACATAATTAAAAATAACATGACACAGACCAACATTAACCAACACCTGATTTAGTTCTTAGTTTAGTTTAAAGATACAGCGCGTAAACAAGCCTTTCGGCCCCCCGAGTCCGCGCCGTCTAGCGATCCCCGCACATTAACATTATCCTACACACTAGGGACAATTTTAAAATTTACCAAGCCAATCGAACCCGGGTTTGATCCCAATTCACCCAGGTTCGATCCCGTTAACGGGCGCTGTCAATACGGAGTTTGTACGTTCCACCCGTGACCTGCGTTGGTCTTCTTCAAGATCTTCGGTTTCCTCCCACATTCCAAAGACATAAAGGTTTGTAGGTTTGTAGGCTTGGTAAATGTAAAAATTGTCCCCAGTGTTAATGTGCGGGGATCGCTGGTCGGCGCGGACCCGGTGGGCTGAAGGGCCTGTTTCTACGCTATATCTCTGAAACCAATCTGCTAGTGATTCCCAGAGTAAATACAAAACATGGGAAAGCAGGATTTAGTTACTATGCAACACATAGCTGGAATAAACTTCCTGAAGATTTAAGACTTGCCTCAACTTTGACCACTTTTAAAATAAGACTGAAAACTTTTATGTTTACTTTAGCTTTCAGCTAAATCTTAACTACATTGCACTTTTAACTTTTGCACTTTTTATAATGCGTTTTTAATTTTGTTTTTCTTTTCTTTTAGTTCTTCTATTTTATTTCATTTTATTATTTCATTTATTGTATGACATGTTTTTATGTGAAGCACTTTGAGTCTGCCTCGTGTATGAAATGTGCTATATAAATAAAGTTGCCTTGCCTTGCCTAAACTAAACTAATTAACCTACAAACCTGAAGAAGGGTCTCGACCCAAAACGTCACCGACTCTTTTTCTCCATAGATGCTGCCCCACCCGCTGAGTTTCTCCAGCATTTTTTGTCAACCTACAAACCTGTACGTCTTTGGAGTGTGGGAGGAAACCAGAGCTCCCGGAGAGAACCCACGCGGTCACAGGGTAAAGGTGCAAACTCCGCACAGACAGCACCTATGGTCAGGATTGAACCAGGGTCTCAGGCGCTGTAAGGCAGCAGCTCTACCGCTGCGCTGCCCCCAGTGAGATTGCAGCAACGTCACCACCTTCCATGTTCTCCAGAGATGCTGCCTGACCCGCTGCGTTACTCCAGCACTTTGTGTCTATCTTTGGAACTTGTGGACTTTTCCTTTTCTGGTATGTGGGTTGCGCGAAAGAATTTTGCCGTGCCGTGCATACGCGGACAAGAAAGAACCACTGCTTGTGTGTTGCGTGCTGTTTTGATCGGCCCATTACAGGAAGGACTTTGGGCTTTGGAGAAGGTGAGATGCCTCTCGACAAACGAATCACATCTTTCTGCAGGCAAGCAGTTAACAGAATGCTTCAGTTGTAGTGGAATCGAGGGCCAGAGGACAGAGGGTCAAGGTGAAGGGGCAAAGATTTAATAGGAATATAAGGGTTAACTTTTTCACACAAAGGGTGGTGGGTGTATGGAACGAGCTGCCAGAGGAGGTAGTTGAGGCTGGGGCTATCCCAATGTTTAATAGGTACATGGATAGGACAGGTTTGGAGGGATCTGGACAAAGAACAGGCAGGTGGGACTAGTGTAGCTGGGACATGTCGGCCTGTATGGGCAAGTTGGGCCGAAGAGCCTGTTTCCACCAGGGTTGCCAACTTTCTCACTCCCAAATAAGGGACAAAATGGTCAAAATACGGGACAAATTCCCGATGGCAATTCGTTGACCGACTCGGCCGTGGCTGGGTGAATGATGAGTTGGCCCCGGGTGCTGGACTGCACACAAAGCCCAGCCGGCAGGGGCCAGCGGAGGAGTTTGGCCCGGGCCCAATGTCGCGCGCGAAGTCCGGCGCCCCGTCCAACTCACGAACCGATGATCGGCCATGAGAAGGAGGGGTGGTGGTGGTGTCGGCGGTAAGCGAAGGCCCGAAGATTGGAAGCTGGCCGGGCTGCCGACCGACCGACGGGGCCACGGGCGAGGCGCTGCTGCTGCACTCCATGGGCTGCACTACGTTGGGACGGGTGAGGCGAGGCCGGGCGCGGCGCTCTGACCTGACAGTCCCCTCGACCAGATAGGACAGGTTTGGAGGGATATGGACCAAACACAGGCAGGCGGGACTAGTGTAGCTGGGACCTCTTGGCCGGTGTGGGCGAGTTGGGCCGAAGGGCCTGTTTCATAGAAACATAGAAAATAGGTGCAGGAGTAGGCCATTCGGCCCTTCGAGCCTGCACCGCCATTCAATATGATCATGGCTGATCATCCAACTCAGTATCCTGTACCTGCCTTCTCTCCATACCCCCTGATCCCTTTAGCCACAAGGGCCACATCTAACTCCCTCTTAAATATAGCCAATGAACTGGCCTCAACTACCTTCTGCGGGAGAGAATTCCACAGATTCACCACTCTCTGTGTGAAAAAAGTTTTCCTCATCTCGGTCCTAAAAGATTTCCCCTTTATCCTTAAACTGTGACCCCTTGTTCTGGACTTCCCCAACATCGGGAACAATCTTCCTGCATCTAGCCTGTCCAACCCCTTAAGAATTTTGTACGTTTCTATAAGATCCCCCCTCAATCTTCTAAATTCTAGCGAGTACAAACCGAGTCTATCCAGTCTTTCTTCATATGAAAGTCCTGACATCCCAGGAATCAGTCTGGTATCCAGTTTCCACACTGTATCACTCTGTGACTCCATGAGATGCGTCTGCAGTGCCTCTGTCTTGTCGTCTGGGGTGAGTTGGTTGGTAGATGTGAGGTTTTGCGGAATCACGCTGTGAGCAGAGGTACCTCCGGTACAGGTTGGTCTCATGGCCAGGTGTCCCACCAGCGTGGTTCCCCTACAGCTGCTTCTCACCCACCAACGCCAGCTGCACGTGCCAGAGATTCAATCTGACTTCCTCCATCCAGCCCCCGCACAAATCTCCACAATCAAAACAAATTGTTTTAGTCGGAGAAAGAAAAGAAAAACCTGCGTTTCCATCAACAGCTTTGTTTCAGAAATTCTTTGCCGTATGAACCATGCTCAAAAATACGTTAGTGAAAAGGATATCACCCATATTAAATACATAATAAATATCCTTTTGTCGCTTGCTGCTGCCTGTAAGAATTTCATTCTTCCGTTTTGGGACATATGACAACGAAGCACTCTTGACTCTTGTTGTTTAGTGTAGAGATACAGCACGGAAGCAGGCCCTTCGGCCCACTGAGTCCGCACCGACCAGCGATCCCCCGCACACTAACGCTATCCTACACACACTAGGGACAATTTTACTTTTTACATTTAGACCAATCAAACTACAAGCCTGTACGTCTTTGGCTATCTTCTCCCTGTGACCAAGTGGGTTTCCTCCGGGTGCTCCGGATTCCTCCCACATCCCAAAGACATGTGGGTTTGTAGGTTAAATGCCCCTCTGTAAATTGCCCCCCCTGGAGTGTAGGGAGTGGATGTGAAAGCAGGGATAATATGGAACAGGTGATGGATGGTCGGCCTTGACTCGTTGGGCCTGTTTCCGTGCGATATCTCTGAACTCTAAACATTTCCTCCCCCCCCCCCCCTTCGATTTCCCCCCAAATGAAACCCTCTTGACTTTTGATGTTTAGTTTAGTTTAGAGATACAGGTTAATTGGCTTGGTAAAATTGTAAAGAATTCTCCCTAGTGTGTGTGGGATAGTGTTAATGTGCGGGGGATCGCTGGTCGGTGCGGACTCGGTGAGCCAAAGGACCTGTTTCCGCGCTGTATCTCTAAAGTAAACTATGACACTTGCTGTAGAACCTTGCTCTGGGGCAAGCTGTAATATTTACAACATCACACATGCGATTCCAATCCAAAACGGCTTCATAGACAATAGGTGCAGGAGTAGGCCATTCGGCCCTTCGAGCCAGCACCGCCATTCAATGTGATCATGGCTGATCATCCACAATCAGTACCCCGTTCCTGCCTACTCGCCATACCCCCTGACTCCGCTATCTTTAAGAGCTCTATCTAACTCTCTCTTGAAAGCACCCGGAGAATTGGCCTCCACTGCCATGTAAGGCACTAAGATGTTGTGTAAAACTCTTCAGTGAGACAACAACTTAATCTGTGCTGCAAGATTTCTGCTGCCGTTATAGATTACAGCAACCATAAGATTGCTGATAAATGTCTCTTGAAGCAGAATATTATTCCTTTGACAAGGCATGCTGTTCTTAACCAAACTCACATCCAAAAGGCAGCAACAGCTATCTCCTTTCTGTAAAAAAACAATTGTGCCAGAATAGTGACTATTTTGAAGCGCAGGTGTTACCAATACCTCTTATCTTCACAAGCCCTTTTGTTCTTTAGTTTATTTTATATGACAATTTATGAATAAAATATTTCATGCCTTTGATAAATCATTTGGACTTTACAAACAGGTGAAATCACATCATCAGGAGAAATTTCCACTTGAGCCACTTTTAATGAAAGGTTGTCTCAGCTATGCATGTTTACATGTTGACCCCATGGTGTGTGTGTGTATATATATATTCCAAAGTTTTTAGTTTTAGTTTTAGAGATAAAGCGCATAAAGCAGGCCCTTCGGCCCACCGAGTCCGGCCCGACCAGCGATCCCCTGCACACTATCACAATCCTACACACACCAGGGACAATTCACAATTATACCAAGCCAATTAACCTGTGCGTAGCAGAGAATTCCTTCGCTGCATAGATGCTGCCTCACCCGCTGAGTTTCTCCAGCATTCTTGTCTACTTTCCTCCAGAGATGCTGCCTGACCCGCTGAGTTACTCCAGCCGTTTGTGTCTGTCTTTGGTTTAGAGGGATGTGGGCCAAACGCATGCAGGCGGGACTAGTGTAGATGGTTGCATGTTGGTTGGCGAGGGCAAGTTGGGCCGAAGGGCCTGTTTCCGCGCTGGATTACTCTATGACTGTGTAACGGGTGGTCAGTGAAGCCTGTAGATGGTGGGATGGGTGTAAATCAGAATGTAGCAGTTGGGTATTGTTCCGTCTGGAGATGTTGTCTCTATGCATTTACTTTGTGTTGGGCTTGTTTTACCTGACCTAATGTCCTGCACACCATGACAGGTTGTGTGAAATAAGGGGAGTCCTTATTTCCTGATATTAACAATCAACATCTTGATATGTACAGAAAAATATATATTAAAAATGATACCATTTAACAAGCAAATGATTAACTTACCCGTACAATGGATCTGTCCCCAACGATATTTTCCATTCTTATGCCTGTCTCAGAACCCTCTAGTTTTAATTTGCTCGCAATCTCCAAAGCAATTACTCTCCGTTCAAGAGACATAACCAATTACCACCTGCCAATGGCCACATGCACTTGCATACAGAGTTACCAGCATTGTTACAGGCTAATGGTCGCCGCTCCTGATCACTTGGGGAGGTTGGAAGATTCGAAACTGGACCACGCTATTCTGCAGCCCAGGACTATATTGCCATTCCAATGGGTCAAAGTGGTGCGGAGGTAGAACCGCTACCTCATAGACCGGAGTCATGCGTTCGTAGGTTATAGGAGCAGAATTAGACCATTCGGCCCATCAAGTCTATGTCACCATTCTATCTTTCCCTCTCAACCCCATTCTCCAGCCTTCTCTCCATAACCCCTGATGCCCGCACTAATCAAGAATCTATCAATCTCCTCCTTAAAAATATCCATTGACGTGGCCTCCACAGCCTCCTGCAGCAATGAGTCCTGGGTTTGATCCTGGCCTCGGGTGCTGCCTGTGTGGAGTTTGCATGTTCTCTCAGTGACCGCGTGGGTTTTCTCCGGGTGCTCCGGTTTCTTCCCACATTCCAAAATCGAACGGGTTTCTGTAAACTGCTCCTGGTGTGTAGGATGGGATAACATGGGACTAATGTGGGGAGGGAATCACTAGTCGGCACGGACCTGGGGGGCCGAAAGGCCTGTTTCCTCTAAACTAAACTGGGTGCTCCAGTTTGGGATTCACTTGGGATTAGAAGATTAAAAACAGGACCAGGCTGTTCAGAACCTCCAAGGACCTACTGCCACCCACTGATCAAGGTGACAGATCAACTGGGCTTGTAGTTAATAGAATTTAGAAAGATGAGAGGGGATCTTATAGAAACATATAAAATTATTAAGGGAATCGACTCGCTAGATGCAGGAAAAATGTTCCCGATGTCGGGGGAGTCCAAAAACAGGGGGTCACAGTTTAAGAATAAGGGGTAGGCCATTTGGGACTGAAATGAGGGAAAACTTCTTCACCCAGAGAGTTGTGAATCTAGTCACCCTTTCTATAGGGAAGATGCCACTAAGCTGGAGTGAGTGCAGAAAAGGTTCAGGTGGAAGTAGCTTGGACTTGAGGGCCTGAGCTATAGGGAGAGGTTGTGCAAGCTTGGACTTTATTCCTTGAAGCAGTTCTTATAGCCGTATATAATCACGAGGGGCATAGATTGGATGCATGCATATCTTTTTGTTTTTTTCCCCACTTAGAAGGGGATCAAGAAATAAATCATCAGTCTGAAGAAGGGTCTCGGCCCGAAACGTCACCTATTCCTTCGCTCCATAGATGCTGCCTCACCCGCTGAGTTTCTCCAGCATTTTTGTCTACCTAAGAAATAAAGGGCATAGGTTTAGGGTGAGAGAAAAAAGATTTAATAGCCACCAGAGGGATAACTTTTTCACACAGAGTGTGGTGGGTGTTTGGAACTAGCTGCCAAACGAGAAGGTTTAGTTTAGTTTGGTGACACAGAGTGGAAACAGGCCCTTCGGCCCTCCGGGTCAATGCCGACCAGCGATCACCCTACACAATAGTAGTCAATTATCCCACAAACCTGCTCATCTTTGGAATATGGGAGGAAACCGGAGTACCAGGAGAAAACCCACGGGGTCACGGGGAAGAACATGCAAACTCCGTACAGACAGCACCCGTAGTCAGGATCGAACCCGAGTCTCTGGCATTGTGAGGCAGCAACTCTACCGCTGCGCCACCGTGCCGCCTCTAACACCATTTAAAAGACCTTAAAAGGGTTGAGAGGGATGTGGGACTGGCGTATATGGAGCATCTTGATCAAGATGGACAAGCGTCTGTTTCCGTCCTGTACGACTCTGAAACATGCTGTTACCTGATCCAAAAGGTACTGTAAATGTTTTAATTATCAATACGTGGAGTCAAAACACTGCAGCAATGGTTGTATCCTTGCTCCACTGTACTGAATCTATCACATCAGCAGAATTCACTGTGGCACTGAGTGCGAGAGGCACATTTGGTTTAGATTTAAATAGACCAACGTCGCCCTCCAGTGCTGGCTGCAAGACTTGCAACTCATAGTGTTGGAGTCACGCTGCACGGATCACGACAGGAGCCTCCTCGTGGCGATCCCTGGATGCGAGGACGCGAAGCATTCAGCGACGACAGATGCCAACAGCGAGCCACATCGTCTGACACACGAGCGAACGCGAACGAACGCTGCACGGAATCTGACCCTTCGGCCAAACTTGACCGTGCCGACCAAGATGCCCCATCAACGCTAGTCCCGCTTGCCCTCGTTTATCCCAAACCCCTCATCCCATCAATCTGAAGAAGGGTTTTGGCCCGAAATGTTGCCTATTTCCTTCGCTCCATAGATGCTGCTGCACCCGCTGAGTTTCTCCAGCACTTTTATCTACCTTCGATTTTCCAGCATCTGCAGTTCCTTCTTAAACCTGTCTCAACACAGACAGCCACCCTCTAAAACAGAGATTGGCAGCTTCTTCATTACGAACTGTGCCAAAGGTTATGGGGAGAACATGGGATTGAGAGGGAAAGATAGATCAGCCATGATTGAATGGCGGAGTAGACTCGGTGGACCAAATGGCCTAATTCTGTTCCTACGCCATATGAACCTTTCCTATCCGTGTACATGTGTATCTTTTAAATGTTGTTACAAGACCTGCCTCAATTAACTCCTCTGGCAGCTCGTTTGATAAGAACATCATCCTTTTGTGTGGAAAGGTTGCCCCTGGTTCCGATTAAACGTTTCCCCATCTACCTTAAACCTTGGTCTGGTTCTTCATTCCCTACTCTGTGCATTTACCCAATCTATTCCCCTCTTAATCTTGTACCTCTATAAGATCACTCCTTATCCATCTGCGCTCCTTTAGAATAGAGTCCTAACCTGGTCAACTCTCCCTGTAGCCCAGACCTGCGAGTCCTGTCATATGAGGAAAGATTGGAAAGAGTGGGCTTGTATTCACTGGAATTTAGAAGGATGAGAGGATATCTTATAGAAACATATACAATTATATAAGGACTGGACAAGCTAGATGCAGGAAACATGATGGGGGAGTCCAGAGCCAGGGGACAGTCTAAGAATAAAGGTGAGGCCATTTAAAACTGAGATGAGAAAATACCTTTTCAGAGTTGCGAATTTGTGGAATTCTCTGCCAGAGGGCAGAAGAGGCCAATTCACTGGATGAATTTAAGAGTTAGATAGAACTCTGGGGGCTAGCGGAATCAAGGGATATGGGAGAAGGCAAGCATGGGTTACTGATTGTGGATGATCAGCCATGATCACAATGAATGGCGGTGCAGACATGAAGGGCCAAATGTCCTCCTACACCTATTTTCTATAATCCCCATCATTCGTTGGAGTGAAATAATTTTTTTCCTGCATAGAGCAATATTTCCTGCTCAAATATTGGGCCTTCAGTGCTAGGGACTTGTCTTGATTCTTTGATCTCTCAGCTGCAGTTACTCACAAAGTGTTCCCCTGTGGCTGTGACTTGTTTTGTAGTTATGTCTTACTCCAGGGAGACACTTCAATGGAGAGGAGAGCTGGGTTGTGTGTGTGTGTGGAAGCTCCTGCCGTATGCATGAGCAAGGATCAAGCTTGGCTGTCAGATGGACTGGAAAACAATCCTAGTTCACAGTATAAGAGCAAGGGCTCTGTATTCAATTGGTGTCGCCTGGGTGCGGTTTTTATTCTCCTCGTGACCACGTGGGTTTTCTCTGGGAGCTCCGGTTTCCTCCCGCATACCAAAGACATTTGGGTTTGTAGGTTAATTTCCCTCTGTAAATTGCCCCCCCCAGTGTGTTGGGAGCGGATGAGAAAGTGGCATAACATAGAACTTGGGTGATTGATGGTCAGTGTCGATTAGGTGGCCGAAGGGCCTTTTTCATGCCGTGTCTCTAAAACAAATCTTCCCGTTTAATGATCCGGCGCAGCGGTAGAGTTGCTGCCTCAGTGCCAGAGACCCGGGTTCGATCCTGACTATGGGCGTTTGTACGTTCTCCCCGTGGGTTTTCTCCGAGATCTTCGGTTTCCTCCCACACTCCAAAGACATATCGGTTTGTAGGTTAATTGGCTTGGTATAAATGTCAAAATTGTCCCTAGTGTAGGAGTGTTGACGTGCGGGGCTCACTGGTCGGTGCGGACTCGGTGGGCCGAAGGGCCTGTTTCCGCGTTGCATCGCTAAACCAAACACCATGTACTGGAAACGTCAGCGATGTTCTCCAGAGATGCTGCCTGACCTGCTGAGTTACCTCAGCACTCTGTGTCTATCTGTGGTATAAACCAGCACCTGCAGTTCCTTGCTTCTCCAAATGAATGTCGCTTTGGTTGTGTGCAACTCAATGGAGCGTGCGTGTGTGAACTACCATGGGAACCTTCCAAAATAGTTAAACAGAATATCCCCCATCTGGCAATCCTGCGTCTATTTATTTGCAAGCTCCATGTAAATAAACATGATTACAATACACATGCGCTAATGACAAAGTCTCCGACTGCACAGGTTCTTATCCGGTTTCAGTCTGCTTGCGCTGTCAATGAACCAGTTCAACACTGGAAAGTTTAAGAGAGAGAAACAAGGAATTGCAGATGCTGGCTTACAAAAGAAAGAGAAAGATACTAGAATTCTGAGCAGTAACTCAATGAACCAGGCAGCATGTCCATAATGTCAAGGAAGGAATAATGTCAAGGCTTTCCTCAATGGAAACTTTGTCTGTCCATTCCCTCCACAGATGCCGCATGACCTACTGAGTAACCCCAGCACTTTGTGTTTTATCTCACCCATTGGTTTGCAGTAATTGGAACATATTAAGAGGCTGTGATCCTTTCAAACTGATCTTCAAGAATATTAATACCAAGGCGTTGTACGTTGTAATGTTTTTATCTCGGAGAAAGGTAAAAAAAAAACACATCACGATTAAAACACATCACGATTGGTTAGGAGAACGGGGACATCCAAAAAGCTAGAAACAGACTTTGAGTGCTATAGACTAAAGGAATGGCTTCACTGATGGCAGGTCTAGGTGTGGACACTCTGCAGTAAGGTGATGTTGTCCCCTTTCAGCATCACACGACCTGCAAGAACAAAACATAATGTTGGAATGAATGGTCGTTGCTTCAAATAAACAATCACTAGTCCAAAACACTCCCCCAGTTGGTGGATCTCGAACAGTCTGAAGAAGTGTCCCGGGCCAGAAATGTGGCCTGTCCATTGCTTCCACAGATGTTGCCTGACCTACTGAGTTCTTCCAGCACTTTGTGCGTTGCTCAGGATTCCAGCATCGGCAGTTCCACATGTCTCTACTATTTCGGACGGCACAGTGCCATGGGGGAGGAATTGCAGCCTTACAGCGCCAGAGAACCGAGTGCCATCCTGAGTACGAGTGCTGTCTATATGGAACCTGTGTGTTCTCGGTGACATGCGTGGGTTTTTTCCGAGTGATCCGGTTTCCTCCCGCACTCCAAAGAGGTACAGGTTTGTAGGTTTATAAGTGGCTTTGGCAGATTTGTAAATGGTCCCTAATGTGTAAAATAGTGCTAGTGTACGGGGTGATTGCTGGTCGGCGCAGACTCGGTGGTATAAACCTGCATCTGCAGTTCCTTGTTTTTTTAATGTAACAGTGACACTTGACAACAATTTATTTCTGATGAAATTGCCTATTGTAGCAGTTTTCTATATCATGAGTAAAGGGAAAATAATGTTATATAGTTCAGTGTCATCAAGTATTTTATAACCAAATTATATTTAAGTGTAGAGTGAATAATGAATAAGATCCTGTGGACATTGTGCAGCAAGTCGGTAAACCATTCATTAACTACGAGCATAAAGGAGAGAATTCAACTCCCTTTGCCTATCAGTGGTTAAACATCTGAAGCAGTAAATGCCTCATTCCAAAAGTGACATCTCAATCCATGCCGGAATCTTGTGTAAAACACAAATTGCTGGAGTGGCTCAGCGGGTCATACTGCATCTGTGGAGAAAATGGATAGGTGACTTGTCAGGTTGCAACCCGAAACGTTACCTGTCCATGTTATCCGGAGATGCTGCCTGACCCGCTGAGTTACTCCAGCACTTTGTCTCTCTTCACCTATCAATTGACTGGCTTTGTCTTGCCCTTCCTCCCTTTCAGATATTTCCATACCGCTGGAGATACAGAAACAAGGAACTGCAGATGCTGGTTGATAAAAAGAAGACACAAAGTGCTGGACTAACTCAGGTCAGCCAGCATCTCCAGATGTTTTGTGCCGGGACTATTCTTCACACCCGAAACGTCACCAATCCTGCTCTCCAGAGATGCTGCCTGACCAGCTGAGGTTGTCCAGCACTTTGTATCTCTAGAGATATGGTAATGAAAGGTCATACGAGTCCACTTACCCAGCGGCTTCCTTGCTTTAGATTTCATATGAATTTCCTCTGCATCATCCAAAACAAGGTTCATGTACTCATCAAAGCCCTGGAAAAAGACATGATTTAATTAAGTGCAACTGCACAGAAATCATAGACAGAACTATCATTCTTCAAATCCACGGAGCAGCTTTGAACCACAAATCAGATCAACATCTGGAGCAACGTCAGACTAGAAGGGCATCAGGTTTGCGCCAGTGTTTGTGGCGCAAACTGATGGATTTCAAATAAGAGGATTCGGCAATTATTGAAACAGGGAAGAAAATACATTCCTGTGTGTATTGAAGCTTTCTTTCTTTCTCAACTGTATCCTTCTGCATCCCAGAAGAGATGAATGTTGAGATTGAGTTTTGTTTTATAGATACAGCATGGAAACAGCCCTGTGGCCCACTGAGTCCACGCCGACCATCGATCACTCTTTCACATTGGTTCTATGCTGCCCCATTTCCGCATCTCCTACACACGGGGGAAGTTTACAGAGATCAATTAAACCTGCAAACCCAGATGAATTTGGGATGTGGGAGGAAACCACCACGATCACAGGGAGAATATGCGAACTCCACACAGACAGCACATGAGGTCAGGATCGAACCCGGGCCTCTGGAGCTGTGTGGCGGCAGCTCTACCGCTGCGTAACTGTGCTGCCACTGTGATTATGGGTGATAATCAATGACATTAGTGGTAATAAAATCAGTCAGTGATGCTCGCAATATTCAAGTCTTCTTTTTAACAAGTGTTCTGGGATTTTTTTAAACACTAATCAAATCAATTCCATTTCCCAAGAACATTGAAAAACAAAAGCAGTCTGAAACATTCAGTGTGTCTATTACTTCCAATTGATTGAGGGTGAAATAATGAACAGGCCAACAGGATATTGACTGTTCTGTGGAATTCAACAATCCGTATAGGGCGATTTCACGAAAGGTCACTGGAGCGTAGATCCGCACCCACGTGACCGCAAAATTTAACTGGGGGACAAGCGTCACTTCCGGTACATGTTAGTGAATGGGAAAACACGCACTTTCACACCCGTTAAAAACATCGAAAACGGCCAGTTTTTGAGCTGCAATTTACTGTACCAGTCGGGGTGACCGTGAGGCACAGCTACCTAAATTGATAGTAAAAAAAAAGATAGAAACTAAGGTGAATTCAAGAGGGAGCTGAAGGGGCAAATACAGCGGAAGTTGTTAGCGGACATTTGCCGTGGAGATTTAAAGATCCAAAATATCGGGAATTATCGCGTTTGCTCGCTGCATTTCATCAAAAGTAAGGCATTATTGACTTTTTATCTTTATTCGTTTGTTAGATGAAAAGTATTAAAAGTTAGAAATCCTTCAGTAAAATTGCAAAATCGCCCATTGTTCTCTGGTGGGTTTTAACATGCAAAATGAAAACGCTTCTGAAGCTCCATTTACCATTTAAATAATCGTAAACTCTCAATGCGTTTGGAAATAAATTTTACTCAGATGCAAGCTAAGGAATGGGATAATTGTCAGCTGTTAGTTGGACAAAATCAGGAGATTTTATTATTTGCCAAAATATATTTCTCAATGTTTCTTGTTTAAAGCCTGCACAATCACCCAAACTACTTATTTATTTATCATCTAATAACAGACAAGCCTGCAGCATGGAATGATGTCAACAATCCTGATTGGGCACCCACTGTGAGCAGGATAGACAATGTGCACAAGAACGCCATGCACGTGCAACAAGAAGAGAGTATTAAAGCAGATTCTGCAGGCTTTAAACAAGAAACATTGAGAAATATATTTTGGCAAATAATAAAATGTCCTAATTTTGTCCAACTAACACCAAACAGCGATCCCTGCATATCAACACTACCCTGGGGCCAATTTGACATTTATAACTGTCAATTAACTTGCAAACCTGTACGTCTTTGTAGTGTGGGAGGAAATCTGGGAGTAAACTCACGCCGATCACGGGGAGAACGAACGAACTCCGTACAGACAAGCAGCCAAGTCAGGAGCGAACCCGGGCCTCTGGCGCTGTAAGGCAGTAGCTCTAGCGCTACGCCACTTCTTTAGGGTTTAGGGATTCAACCCAAGAATTGACCCCAACAGATGTTCCCTGATCGAGTTTATTCCTGCCATCTTCACCCAGTGCTATCCCGCAGGCAAAAAAAAACAACCAGACACAAAGTGCTGGAGTAACTCAGTGGGTCAGGCAGCATTTTTGGAGAACATGGATAGCACCAAGATGCTGCCTGACCCGCTGAGGTACTCCGGCATTCTACGTCTTTTCCTGTAAACTGTAAGTAAGAAAGTTGCAGTTCCACTGTCGGTGCATAAGCACTCCTGACAATTGATACTTACAATTATACAGCCCTCTATCCTCATGTTGACTTGTTCATATAACCACACTTGGATTCGTGACCGCTACAGAATTAAAAAAAAAAAAAGGCATTTTAAGTGAGAAACATCGTTTTTTTTAAAAACATTGTGAATGTTTTAATGAATCAGTACTTCTTAGCAAAGTGACAATGACTGAAAAGTTTGTGTCGTATGCTGAAGTCCACAGCATAGGAGACACAAAACGCTGGAGTAACTCCACGGGTCAGGCAGCACCTCATGCTTCTCCCTCTGCCCGCACCCTCTTCCCTCTCTTTCTCCCCCTTCCCCACCCTGCCCCTTCTTTTTCTCCCTTCCCGATCCTCCCCTTCGTTCACCCTCTTATCCTTCATCTTTCTCCCTCATCCTCAACTTCCCCTCCTCTTTCTCTCTTACCCCCCTCTGTCGTCCTTCCCTTTCTCCCTCTACGCCCATCGTCACCCCCTTCTCTCCCTCTCCGCATCACTCACTGAGTTACTCCAGCATTGTGTGTCCGTCTGTATCTGCAGTTCCTGTTATTACATCCACAGAATAGGATGAGTCCATAATCTTTGAATACAGTCAAGTCTGCAAGGTTTTAAGATTTATTTGCTAAACAATTCTACCAGTTGTACACTCCCCGGCCTTATAATTAGCTGGAATTACAACACCAAAATATTTAATTGTGCCAAAAATGTATACTTACATTCTGAAGGTATCTGAAAATAAGGTTCTGTAAAGGTTCAGTTAAGGAGCATGATTACATACAAGAGAAAAATAAATACGTAGTATAGACCTACATAACATGGTCCCTATATCAATCAATCCGTATGTAGGATGGCTGTCACTTTAGTACAGGTCCATCACTGATTTTCCGACATGCCTGTGATCCAGAGCCTTTCTGACCTATCCATTTTGTAGGACCAACAGAGGTCATGGAGTCCAATGGTACCAGAATGGTCCGCCAAGGGACCGAGATACCGGACGGCAAAGTCGACCATGGGAATGGATCTGCCGGCTCAGGCCAGAACCCGGCCGCAGGTGGAAATTCGACCCGCCAATTGCCGCGGAAATCGTGACAATGTTGAGATCCGCCGTCTCACCTGGCTTAGGCGCCACATTTTCGGGGAGATTTCTTTATCTTTCGTTTCCCTCTCCAACTCTCAGTTTGAGGGTCTCGACCCGAAATGTCACCGGTTTCTTATCTCCGGAGATGCTGCCTGACCCGTTGAGTTACTCCAGCATTTTGTGCCTGTCTTCAATGTAAACCAGCATCTGCAGTTCCTTCCTACACATTCAATTACACACTATAATGTAGATTCAGACCTCCAATCACCCAAAATGCACTGGCATGCTTCTTAATGTATTTGAGGCTTATGCAAAATATAATCTGATACGATTAGATAGCATGTAAAACAAAGCTTTTCACTGTACCTTGGTACACGTGACAATAATAAACCTATACCTAAACCTTAAATCATTGGGCAACAGTGTCCATTTTGTGCATGATGCCATGTTAAACTAATCCCACCTGTCTGAACGTGGTCTATACTCCTCCACTCCCCACATGTTCATCTTCCTGTCTAAATTCATCTTAAGCGCTGCTACTGTATCTGCTCCCGGCAGCACGTTCTCTCGACGTAAAAATATATTATCTCAGAAATCTCCTATAAATTCCCCTCACTTTTCACCATAAAGCCATGTGCTCTAGTCTTTGATAATTCCCCCCTGGGGGAAAAAAATTGTTTGCTCTATCAATGCCTCCCATAATGTAATACACTTCTATCGGGTCGCCCTTCAGTTCTTGATACTCCAGAGGAAATAAGGCAGAGAGGGGAGGGGAGGAAAGAGAGTGAGGGGGGAGATGGGGAGGGCAGAGAGAAATAGGGAGGAGGGAAGAGATGGGGAGAAATAAACGTGGAGGGGGAAGAGATATATGGGGAGGGGGAGAGAGTTGAGGGAAGAGATGGGGAGATAAATGTGGAGGGGAGAGATGGGGAGGGGGAGAGATGGGGAGAGGGAGAGATGGTGAGGGGGAGAGATGGGGAGGGGGAGATGGGGAGGGGGAGAGATGGGGAGGGGAAGAGATGGGGAGGGGTTGAGATGGCGAGATGGGGAGGGGGAGAGATGGGGAGGGGGAGATGGGGAGGGGGAGAGGGAGAGATGGGGAGGGGGAGAGATGGGGAGGGGGAGAGATGGGGAGGGGGGAGAGATGGGGAGGGGGAGAGATGGGGAGGGGGAGAGGGAGAGATGGGGAGGGGGAGAGATGGGGAGGGGGGAGAGATGGGGAGGGGGAGAGATGGGGAGGGGGAGAGATGGGGAGGGGGAGAGATGGGGAGGGGGAGAGATGGCGAGGGGGAGGGGAGAGATGGGGAGGGGGAGAGATGGGGAGGGGGAGATGGAGAGACGGTGTGGCGAGGAAGAAAGATGGGGGTAGAGGAGGAAGTTGAAGGGGAGAGATAAATAGAGCGGGGGAGAGTAAAGAAGGAGTAGAGGGGGAAGAGGAAGAGAGAGATGGGGGGGATACAGAGAGCGATGAGGAGGAAGATGGAGGCTCCAGCCCCGGCCCGCCGGCCGCTCGCAGTGAAGGATACGATGGGCTGCACCATCACTTTCTGCACCTTCGGCGCCTGCCCGCGGTACGCCATGATGCCGCCGCTCCCGCTCCCGCTCCCTCACCGCCCGGACCCGAAACACCAAACACGACCCGACCCGCGGCAAAATGGCGCCGACGCGCGTCCTCGTCCAGCCCGCCCTCCCGCCCGCGCGGTGGGTTGTGGGAGCTGGCCTCTCACCCCTCCTCCTCCTCCCCGGGCTACTGTAGCAGCAGCAACGGCAACGTGGAGAGAGCATGGTGCAGCTAGGGTGCATGTGGCTCAGAGTGGGCAGAGTTGTGCATGTGATTCAGAGTGATCAGTTATGCACGGTCCAGGGTGCATGCATATCAGCGGCCACAGCCTATTTCCTTCGCTCCATAGATGCTGCTGCACCCGCTGAGCTTCTCCAGCATTTTTTTGTGCCAGTGGCCACAGTCGTGCAGGGTGCTTGCAGTTCAGAATTGTGCATGGTGCATGCGGCTCAGAGTGGCCAGAGTTGTGCATGGTGCGTGCTGCTTAGAGTGGTCAGTATGCACGGCCCGGGGTGCATGCAGCTCAGTGACCACAGTTATGCAGGTTGCCGGGTGCATGCAGTTTGGAGTGGCCAGAGCTATGCAGGGTACAGTACATGTCTGCTGCTTGCAGCTGGGAGTGTGGCCAGAGTTATGCATGTTGCGGAATACTTGCAACCAAGGGTCTAGAGTGGCCAGAGTTATGCAGAATACATGCCCATTGCGTGCAGCTAGGAGTATGGCCAGGGTTGTGCACAGTACATGCAGGTGAGAAGGTGGTCAGAATTATGCATGGTGCAGAATACATGCCCCACAGCAAGTTCAGATTATAGACTGCATTTATGGACAAGCTCTTAAATGGAGCCTGGCTCAACTTTGAAACCATTAGAATAGTCATTAGAAATCAAAAATTGTCACGTGTAAAAAGCTTGTGTTGTGTGCTAACCAGGCAGTGGAAAGACTACAATCTAGCCATCCACCATGTACAGACCTGTTGTAGCGGTAGGCAAACTGCAGTGGGTCAAGGCTGCTCCGTAGACTGGATTTTAGAGCGTTCCACAGCTCGACTAGTCATGGGAGTTTTAGCAGAACATTGAAAGTGGACCAAAAAATGACAATTTTACTGGGAATAAAACAGCAATTCTTGTTGATGGAAAGATCATTTTTACATACCTACACTATGAGTGTTGAATTGTGGAACGCATTGCAAATTGATTAAACTGTTTAAAGTGCAAGGGTAACGCATTAAAAAAAAACTCATCCTAACTGATAGGATGATTGTCATATAAGCAAAGTAAATTTTCCTGCATTAAAATGCACAGAATCAATGTTGGAAAAGAGTACAACACAGTACATTAATGTTACCTTGATTTCTCACATTTGATAGTGTGGACAAGCAATGATTTAATCTGTGTCACAGAGCCATTCTATTCTATTTTTAACCTCTATTTACTGAAGCTGAGCAAGCCATCACAGCAAGATGCAAAAGTTGAACAATAGTCCCTTTATTACAGAAATTATTATATTTTGGTGTCTGCATACAGTCATAAATAAATCACCCATTACCATGGATGTACATTTGGAAACAATAAAATCAAAAGTTCTAGAGAAAGTCAAAAGGCAGAAACGTTAGGAACACAAGACAATCTCCCACAGATCTTAGAACACAAATTTTAGTCAGCTCGAGTCAGAGCCATAATTGGACAACAAAAGAACAACAATATTTACAACGTTTCACAAGAGATTGATAGCATTGCTTCGGCAGAATACTGATAGGAGAGGCTGCTTTTGAAAAGCGGCCCAAATATTTACAGGGTAGGAACTGTTCTCGAACACAAGGCTGCGTGCTTCAGTGTTGTAAAATACCTGTGGTGTTAAAAAAAAAAAAAAAGCTTTAATAGCTTTTTTTTCCTCCTTCCCTCTGCAAATTAGGAAAACAAGGGCTTTGTCACATTGAGGTACAAGAAGCTGACCAAGATCAAACAAGCAGAGTGATCTTCCAGGCCATTTATTTCCCTGGAGCATTTGGTACCCAAAAGTGCTCTGTTCAGGTGGATTAGCTCGAGCCAGCTCCCAATTCTGCAGCACCAAGAACGTTTATCTGGGTCTTCTGCTCCTACCCCATGCAGCTGCATCCTCACATGTTGCGGAATTATTTCTGGTGAGCAAAGATCGTGAGCAGCAATGTCCCGGTCGCACACATCAATAGATGCTCGCGGAGAAATACTCCATTGAAGTCAGCCGTCAAAACTTAAGGCACTACAAACACAACCAGCTTGGAACCATTCTCCCTGAAGTAGAACGCAATGCTTTATGTTTCTCCTCTTCCGATTAAAACCCACACTGGACACGTCCAATTTCAAGACCGAATTTTTTCTTCATCAGTCCCATGGGAGCAGATGACGTTCTTTAGTTCTTTTCGCCCATCCAATTTTACACTGACCAGCGGAATCACTGACCAGAAAAATCAGGTTGACTTTGGCAATCTATTCCATCTGAATAAATGGACTGTGAGAACAGATATCTGGGGGTTTAAGTCAGGGGTCCTGGGGATATTCATCTTTCAATGGTGTGCTACATGTCACAGGTAGACTGGGTAAAGCGACCACACACCATTTTTACTTCCATGGACTGAGTTGGGCATTTCAATGCTAGCAATACTAAATCTTTTTCCGACATGATGCACAATCTTTTAAGAGTTCGGGAGCTTGTGCAAGCATCTCTAATCCCTCTTCACAAATTAGCCACACTGACAATAAATGCTGTCTGGCTTCTGGCTTCAAGATTGGACTTCTTTTCCCGTCTCAATTCAAACCTCTGATCGCATTTTATGCCATTATTTGCGTACTGTTTTAAAGTAACTTCGGGACACTGGTATTTTGTTTCTCCCTACTGCCGTTACACCCACGTCTTGCTGCAAGAGCACTGTACCACGCAATGTGAAAATAGCTAATAAATCACCTTCATAGACCCGGGTCACAATGGTCTGCCAACATCACAACCGTTCTCTTCAAGCACTAATGACCTCTCACACTTCACAAAAAAACCATACTGAACGTGGGAATATAATGAGACTGACAGCAGAAGGCTAAAATAACAGAGGAAATGGTGAAGGGTAAAAAAAATAAAAATAATCTAACAATGACAAAATATTATACCATCCAGAAACATTGTCAAAAATTCAGGTAACCAAAAATTAAAAGTCTCAAACTGCCAGTGCAACTTGGAGGAGTCCCTGTAACATGTATTGTACAGACAAATCGCAATGATACATGTCCGACACATGTCCAGACTGATACTCCTCCAAAATTGACTTGGAGGTCTCGAGATTCTAATTTGTGTTGTCAGATGCTTGCACGTGATACAGACCTCAAGCCAACACCATTTTGCAATGATACAGATTTGTGAAAACAAATGAACAAATTCCTTTTGTTTTTGTACGAATAAAACAAAAAGACTTGGGCTGCTTCACATCTTTTCCGAGGTGGTCTTAACCTCGGCATTGCTCAATGTAATCGGCGCAAGGTTGTTATCAATGGCAAGTGAGATTAGACTGTTAAAGGATTAGGCCTCAGGAAAGACACAAGGTTTGCATCGGTTGTATTTCCCCCTCAGCTTTTGGACACAGATCTTTCAACAAAGGATTTTTTCAGACAGAAAAACATATCCAGAAAGATCGCCTTGCTGGGAACACCTTAAACCACCGAAAGCAAAACTCAGGGATGATATCTTTATGGATTTGGGGGTCAGAAGAAAGTGTGGCCAGCAGTTAAGAGTTCATACTTAACTAATTTGGTCGCAGTATCAGCATGTTTAAAATGGCCCTGACTTTTGTCTACACCCAATATGCAGGTGCAGTAATATGTTTACAGCTTTAAAAATAGACAGGCCTGTCGATTACAAAATGCAGGTCCAAGTTAGTTTCTGTTTATTACCCAGAAAAGTCCAAATCTATTTGAGCAGGTCCAAAAGAACATCCAGCACGCCATTCAGCTGTCGATCATCTCGGACAGCTCGAGTAACAAGTCATCTTCGTCCTTCCCAGGATCCAGATCGATTTCCGCTTCAAGTTTATCATCAGAGAATTCCTTCATCAATTCATCGAAGTCATCTTCCAATACTGCAGGCTTGGATGCAGTGGAGCTCAGCCTCCGAACTTTAGCAGGCAGCCGTGGTGGAGAGAAAGCTTCTACTCCAGTCTGCAACCTACTTGTTGGCATGGTGTCTTCAACAAGATTGAGCCTGAAAAGTAAGGAGTAAAGTCAATTGCAATCATTTGTCTTCTTGAACATAGAACACGGGCGGCATGGTGGCGCAACGGTAGAGTTGCCGACTTAACAACGCCAGGACCCGGGTTCGATCCTGTACAGACTTTGTACGTTCTCCCAGTGACCGCGTGGGTTTTTCCCAGGTGCTCCAGTTTCCTCCCACACTCCAAAGACCTTCAGGTGTGTAAGTTAATTTGGCTTTGGTAAAAATTGTAAAATTTCCCTGGTGTGTAGGATAAAGCTAGTGTATAGGGGTCAGTCTCGGCGGCCCGAAGGGCCTGTTTCCGCACTGCGTCACTAAACTAAGAACAGTAGAGCACAAAACAGGCCCTTCAGCCCACAATGTCTGTACCGAACATGATGCAAATACCAACTCTTATCTGCCGGCATATAATCCATTTCTCCCCATTCCCTGCATATCCATGTACTAGTCTCTTAAACGCCATTAATCTATCTGCCTGAACCCACCACATTCAGCAGTGCATGCAGGCACTCACTCCCCTCCGCGATATCTTCAAAGGCAGGTTAAGGATTACAAAACCTTGCAGGAATTAATAAACTATGAGTGCAAGATAACGCAATTGAGACCTTACCTTCCCTTCTCTGGCACTTGTATAGAGGTTGTCTCTTCTTCCTGGACAGGCGGAGGCCCAGACTGGAAGAAAAAAAAAAAAGCATTATTATAAAGTGCATCTTTAATAATCTTTGGGGTTTTCCAGCTAAGTTAGTAACAGCAATTTTAGGGACAATTCTACAACAGATGAACTGAAGCGTGGTTTGAACAAGTGCTAATAACAGAGATTCTTACCGCGACGGTCTTCTCAGGAGCTGGTGGCTGGTTCACCAGATCGGTGGTCACGGCGTTGAGGGGCTTGACTGCCATAACCGTGGACGGATGGATGTCCGGGGATTTGCGCTTCTGGCTAATCCTCACGGGGCACGAGTTCTTCACAATTGACGGCTTCACGTTTAATTTGGGTTTGACTGCGAGACAGATAAGCGAATCAGAAAACAGATGAATGCAACCCAATCCAATAATTGTGTGCATGATAAATCTATCCAATAAAAAGTTAATGATAAATAGGTCGGCAAGGATCTATCAACTGCAAAGATCAAAACCATTCAATCATCTGCTAGAGTAACTACCAGGGGTGGCCACGCAGCAGTGTAGTTGCTGCCTTACGGCGCCAGAGACCCAGGAAGGATCCTAACTACACGTGCTGTCTGTACAGAGTTTGTACTGTCTCCCCGTAATCACGTGGGTTTTCTCCCTAGATCTTCGGTTTCCTCCCACACTCTAAAGGGGTACAGGTTTTTTGGTTAATTGGCTTGGTATAAATGTAAATTGTCCCAAGTGTGTGTAGGATAGTGTAAGTGTGCAGGGATCGCTGGTCGGTGCAGACTCGGTGGGTCGAAGGGCCTGTTTCCGCGCTGTAACTCTAAACTAAACTAAGATGTAGCACAAACCCATATCGCAGAAGAAATCAGAAGATATCTGCAGATGCTAAAAGTCCAAAACTAAACAGAAAATGCTGGAAATAATCGATAGGTCAGGCCGTATCTATGGGAGGAGAAGCAGGGTTAACGTATCAGGTCAAAGAACCGTTGACAGACAAGAACAGAAAAAGAGACATTTGACCCGAAATGTTAATTTGGTTTCTCTTCCCACAGTTGCGGCCTGACCTGTTGAACATTTCCAGTATTTTGTGTTTTTATTTAGGAGGAAGGAGAACAACCAGATGCTACTGCGAATATAACCCCAAGATAAATACCTTTCAAAGCAAGTGGAATTTCTGCCACTTCAGGTTTGGCAACAACCAGCTTTTCTTCCATCTGAACAGCCACTTGTTCATGTTCAAGAAAGTCATTTGGTTTCGAATCCAGAGAAACTGCCGGCTGTTTATGCTTCTCCGCAGCCCGACTCTCGCTGTTCGTTCTGTTTGCAGTCGACTCTTTCCCCGCAGTTCGGCACTGCTGCCTCTCAGTTCCCTGGAGTTGTCGAAGGCGTTTTTCCTTCAGTATTTCATCAAAGCTTTTAACTTGCACATTCAACAATCTCGGAGCTTCCTTTCTAGTTTCAGGCTACGGCGACAGAATTTTATTCATGTCAGAAGCAATCCATTTCGCCATAACCCTTCCACTTAAAATCTAATTTATCATATTTCTATGCAGAAATAGACCATTCTGCCCATCAAGTCTACTCCATTATTCAATCATAGCTGATCTATCTTTTCCTCTCAGCCCCATTCTCCTGCCTTCGCCCCATAAGCCCTGACACTTGCCAATTAAGAATCTGTCTTCCGTCTTAAAAGTATCCATTGACTTGGCCTCCAGAGCTGTCTGTGGCAATGAATTCCACAGGTTCACCACCCTCAGACTAAAGAAATTCCTCCTCATCTCCTTTCTAAAGGTATGTCCTTTAGCTTGTGGGTTATGGCCGCTGGTCCTAGACTCTCCCACGAGTGGAAATATCCTCCCCACATTCACTCTATCCAGGCCCTTCACTATTTTGAGCAGCATCCCATCCTTGCGCCTCTGACATAATCCACTGCTTTATTTAACTTTCTCTTAAATGTATCAATGCTGTGTGCCAGTTAATTTTTCACTACTGATGTACATTTTAAATTTTTATTGAAAATCTCACTGAAGACCTCCAGTTTTGCAGTATTTTTGCTTTTGAAGGAGTATATTTTCTATCAAAATCTTTCCAAACTTTTTAAAATGAGCTCCATTAGGTTACCTCATTTAAAATAATTCCCCCCCCCCCCCCCCCCAAAACAGATTAAATGTCTCATTATTGTTATAACTTCGCAGTTCAGATAATATTCTTGCCAATTCTGTTTTTTTGCAAAGTTAAAATAATTGGTCAGAATTGGAGACAGTGCTCCACATGTGGTCTATCCAAGATACAAGGCCGAAAAACGTCATACTTCATAATCTTATCTAGAAATGAATCTACTTTGACCTTTCCTAAAAAAGCTTTGTGGAACAGTTTGTGATTAGTACTCCCTGGTCTGCTAGTGCCTCATCATTTTGGCCATCACTTACACGCCTGGCCAGGTCGACCCTGCAACGTCACCATGACAACGGGCCTTCATGTTCAGATCAAGATCCCTGCACTTACAACTGGGACTGAAAATAATGCTTAACTGGCGACTCTGTATACCGTCTCAGTGTACTGCTGTTACACTTGGACTGTATCGGAGATGCTTATCTAATGTGTATCCAAGTGCTATGTATAGCGTCCACAAAAATGAATTTCACTGTACCTCAGTACATGTGACAAATAAAGTATCATGCCAAGTATTATGGGACCTTTGTTTTTATCACTGGAACAACCTTTAGTTTACTATTTGTGCAACACCTATCTCAAAAGCTTCAAATGCACAAATAGCCCAGTTGTTCTGCATAATTCCTTCTGCAGAGTAAAATGAACTCAGTACATAGAAATGCAACCTCAACTATGAGCTATGGACTGTTCATAAGTTAAGGGAGCAGAATTTGAAACCCATTGTCTACTCTGCTATTCAATTGTGGCTGATCTACCTATCCCTCTCAATCCTATTCTTCTGCCTTCTCCCCATAACCCACATTTGGTTGCACAAAAAATATTGGGGTTTTTCTTACTCTAGTATTGGAGTTACTTATTGGATTTTTGTCACTTATATATTATCTATGTGTATTGTTTTTATAGGCCTGTTAATGGCCTGTCCGAGGTGGAAGATTGGAACCTTCATGTGGTCCGCCCCGTTTCGACTAATGCAATCAACTCGATGTGCACAAACGGAATATCAACTAGAACAAGTTGTCCAACAACTTTAGGCTGTGCACACCACACGAAAGAAGAAGAAGAAGAAGGGCCTGTCCCACTTAGGCGATTTTTTGGGCGACTACAGGCGACTGCCGCAAAAATTCCAACATGTTGAAAAATGTTCTGTGACAGTGGCGTCAATTTTCGCTGTCGTAGGTTGACATAGATGTTGTCGTAGGTTGACGCCAGGTGTCGTAGGTGAATTCCATTAAAAGTAGTCCCAGGCAGTCGCCTAAAAAGTCGCCCAAGTGGGACAGGCCCTTTAGGCTGCTGCAACTAAGAATTTTATTGTTCTATTGTTGGTACATATGACAATTAAACACAGCTGACAATGCAAGTACTACTGAGAGAATGAAACAAGTTTTTGGTCTGCCATCAAAGTGCACTCACCTTTTGAGATTCTACCAAGTCTACTTGGACAGCATTGTCTACTGATTGTATATCCATTGGTTCTTTATCCACCTTCTCTGGTTTGACAACTTCTGCATGAGAGAAATATGACGTTTAAAACTATTTATTAGCAAGCAGACAAATGTTAATATATTCAAATGAAATTCAAACGTCAAAAATAAAGCAAAGGAAACAATCCTAATCAGGTGGGTTTAGTTTCGAGACACAGCTCAGTCCACCGAGTTTGCACCGACCAGCGATCCTCGCAAACTAACACTACCCTACACACCTACAATTTTACCGAGCCTATTAACCAACAAACCTGTGTCTTTGGAGTGTGAGAGGAAACCAGAGCTCCTGGAGAAAACCCACACAGATCACAGGGAGAGCGTCAGGCCCGTAACCCGAAATCATCCGGCATGCAGTTCTGGCTGTAACGCTTCCTGCGCAAAGCCGCCGGCACTGCTGCGCACCTTCTGTGTCTGGGCTTCACTGTCGGGATCGGGGTTGTCAATAGGCTGGGGACGAGTGAGTGTATTGCCAAGGCAATGGTCCGTAGGTGCACAATGTTCGTGAGCGCCCGTTACTAGGGGCCATCCTCGAAGGGGCGGGATCTATGTGAACACGTGATTTGATGCCTGCCATCCGGGACGGGATCCATGTGTTCACGTGATAGACGTGGCCCGCCATCCGCTCACAGACATGCATCCTTGTCACTATGCAGAACAAGGTTGCCCACCCCTGTGGTAAGTGAACATTAAACCAAGGTTTAACCACCTCACCTATAGGTTTGGCGATTCTCAGTAGTCTCTTCCTGGTAGGTGGAGCCTCGGTCTTTGGCTTCTCAGTTTGCTGCGACGGCACAGAGCCTTCCTGGTTGTCTTGCCGTCGCAGTGCCTTCTCACGTCGAATCTCTTCCAAAGTTTTAATCTTTACTCGTTCCAGTGGCTTCATCTTGATTCCACTTTCATCAGGGCTTGCCTTGTGACATTTCACTGTAAAACAACACTAATTAGATTTTCCACAAAGGCCATGAAGTTTAATGAGTTTTAGAGTCATATCCAGCACAGAAACAGGCCCTTCAGCCCAACGTGTGCAGGTATGTGTCCATACCCCTCTAAAATCTTTCCTATCCATGTACCTACCTGAATGTCTTTTAAATGTTGTGATTGTCCCTGCCTCAACTACCTCCCCCAGCAGCTAGTTTCACATACTCAATGCCCTCTGTGTGGAAAAAGCTGCTCCTCAGTTTCCTATTCAATTTTTATTTTTCACCTCAAACCAATTCGTGATTCCCCTGGGTTAAAGACTTTGTGCATTCACCATTTCTATTCCCCTCGTGTTTTTAAGCACCTCTAGAAGATCGCACCTCAGCTTCAAAGAGTTTTAAAAAAAAAGAGGAAAATAATATTTCAGGCAAAACAAAATTGTATATTATTTTCCGGAAGCATTAAATACCCAAAAAATAATAATTTACGATTAAATTTTTTTTAATGATATAACTGTATACAAAGGCCGACCAGCGTTTACTATGCTAAAGAAATTTCAACAAAAATATACAGCAAATATAGGAAAGAACTGCAGACGCTGGTTTAAATCAAAGGTAGACACAAAATGCTGAAGTAATTCAGAGGGACAGGCAGCATCTCTGGAGATGCTGACTGCCCCGCTGAGTTACTCCAGCATTGTGTCAACAGCAAAGTATATAGTCATAACTATCTAGAGATTAATAAAGAAAGTGTTAGAGTAACTCAGCAGGTTCATACAGCATCTCTGGAGAACGTGGACAGGCCATGTTGCAGGCTGACCCAAAAGGTTGCCTATTCATGTTTTCCACAGATGCTGCCTGACCCACTGAGTTACTCCAGCTCTGCCTTTTTTGGAAACCAGCATCTGGAGTTCCTTTGGAAAGAAGGAACGGGTGACGTTTTGAGTCGACCCGAAACATCGCCCATTACTTTTCTCCAGAGATGCTGCCTGACCCGCTGAGTTACTCCAGCATTTTGTGTCTATCTTCGGTGTAAACCAGCATCTGTGCAAACCAGCATCTGCAGTTCCTTCCTGCACATCTGGACTTCCACGTTTCTCTGATATCTCGAGGCAACTTAAGCAAGGAGAGACATTGAACAGCATGATCGGATGTTAATTGTTAGCGAGACATTTGAAGTCAGAGAAGTGACAGCAGGAGAGGAGATTTTCAGAAATGCTAGGACATAGTGACAGGATGCTCTGATGAATGCATGGCAATGAGGCAAGGCTCCTGAGGACAAATCCAGGACAAGGCTGATATATAGAAGAATAATGACAGCAACTAGCCTGCACAATTATCAGCTCATCTTAATGGGGACAAATGGATATTGATGCATAGTAATAGTAAATAACACTTGTTGCAGACTTGTGAAAAAGCCTATTTCATAAAACGATACCAATTATCAATAAGACAGATTAAAAAAAAAACACACCTTTGACTTTAGCAACTGATGGGCTCTTGTCTTTTTTGGGGTCAGCTTCAGGTTGCTTTGTAGCTGGATTATCCTTTGCAGGCTCTTCCTGGATCTTTCCCTGCTTCTTCACTAGAGCGTCTGATGTTGCCTTCACCTGAACAGTCCTAATGATTTTAGACGCCTCCTCCAGCAAGTTGCACGTCTGGACAGATGTGTCACAACTAGTAACGCCAACCCGGATCTCTCCATTGCTCTCGCCGAGGTCCCTCTTGGCAGCCTTTTCACGGCGAATCTCTTCCAAGGTTTTCACCCTGATTTCTCCGGGGCCTTCTGTTTTATTTACATGCCTTTCTGCAAAGTGAAAAATATTTAGTCGTTTATAGCGCTCCACAGGCCGCCAACCTGAAAGTGGAGTCGAACAACTAATCAGATGAAGTGTAACACCGTTGAAATGTCTACACGTGTCCTGTGTTGTACCCAATGCTGCAGCTGTACAATGCAATGCCAATCACTGAGGTTTGAAGAGTACACGTGGGTTTTCTCAAGATCCCCAAACCTCCCACATTCCAAAGACGTGTAGGTTTGGAGGTTATTGGCTTGATATAAATGTAAATTGTCCCTAGTGCGAGTAGGACAGCGTTAATGCGTGGGATCGCTGGTCAGTGCGGACTCGGTGGGCCGAAGGGCCCGTTTCTACATTGTATCTCTAAAACTAAAAACTAAAAATTAAGACTAAAACCCACAAAATGCCATGGATAGGTACACAATATTTTATTTATTTTTTAGTAAATAGCAATACTCATTATTGAGTGGCTCTCCCAAAACTATGTCAGTAATAGAAAGGAAAGGTTCGGAGAAGCAAAATCTGCCGGAGTATTGAGACATAGCTTTGTCAGTTCTGTCTTTTACACGATTCCTATATCGGGCAAGATGCTAAGATTAGATTGGACTGCATCAGATACAAATTATCTCAGCATAAAGCAGCAGGTTCACGGGTGTAGATTTCACCACCGCAGTTGGACGGGAAACTGTAGATCATCACTTTTGGAATGGGTCAGGGAACATGCATAATCCATTGAACTGGATGGGTTCGATTACAATTAAGAGCTGCCAAATACTGAAACTAGAACATTGAAATGAAGTCACGGAGAAGGCAAAAAAAAATTCTTTTTAAATCACACACACACACCATTATGTCAATCCAAACAGATAAAATAAGATAAAAGGCTAGAGTAACTCAGCGGGTCAGGCAGCACTTTGAGAACATGGATAAGTCAAGTTTTGGGTTGTAGGACCCTTCAGACCCGAAACATCACCTATCCATGTACTACCGAGATACTTCCGGACCCGCCGAGTTACTCCAGCATTTTGTGTCTTTCTTTGGCAGATCAGCACCTGCACAGTTCCTTGTTATTAGATAAGGAAATTTATATTGGATAATGCTTGAAAAAAAGGATCAGAACATTGTCTAGATGGTTGAGTTAATCCTAATATGTAGGAATAGGATCTGTGAATATAGATAGAAGCTCCCAGGTACATAAAAATGCTGGAGAAACTCAGCGGCTGCAGCAGCATCTATGGAGCGAAGGAAATAGGCAACGTTTCGGGCCGAAACGTTGCCTATTTCCTTCGCTCCATAGATGCTGCTGCACCCGCTGAGTTTCTCCAGCATTTTTGTGTACCTGGGATTTTCCAACATCTGCAGTTCATTCTTAAACAAATAGATAGAAGCCCCAGTACATAAGCATTCTGGAATAAAATAAATATATCAATAATAGTGCCCAGGAAATATCACGTTGAGGTAAAAATTCATCTGGTTGACTGTGCTCATGGAAGGATATTTACTGTTATTCAGTGTGGCCGACACAGTTTACTGCCTTGCAAAATAGTTTGGTCTATCAAGAATAGGCCAATAAGAATTAAAACACGTCGCAACAGTTAACTCCATTCATGGGGAATTTAATGGGGCCAACTCTTTCATGTAACTGTCACAGGGCAAGTACTAAATCACTTGATTACCTACCCTGTTCCACAAAGGAAATATCTGCAGGCAGACCAAGCCTCTCCCGTACAGATCTAGGAGTTTGAACTGAAACGGAAAAAGCACAAACCTTCATGAGTTACACAGTCCATGCAATAAAAGTCATGCGCAGGTAATTGTACTTCAAGGCGTGAACAGTTGTTATTAAGATGTACCTATGTGGGTTAAGTTACAGCATTGAGCATCATGTTGGCATAGACCATTCAAGGCGGTAAGATAGGGTGCAGAAGAAGGGAGTGACGTGCAAATAGAAACCTTGACCATGGGTGCTGTCGGTGCAGAGTTTGTATATTCTCCCTGTGACTGCATTGGTTTTCTCCGGGTGCTTCAGTTTCCTCCCAAATTCCGCAAAGTTCAGGTTTGTAGGTAAATTGTAAATTGTCCCTAGTGTGTAGGATACGGTTAGTGTGTGGGTGACTGCTGGTCGGCATGGACTGGGTGGGCCGAAGGGCCTGTTTCAACACGGCATCTCAAAAGGGTGTACTTAAGGCTTGACTGGCTGCTCTGTGACGAGATGGTTCACTTTAACCTCTGGGTTACTAAGTGATTAACACACAAATAATTCACCAAGGCTACTACAATCGGAGTGTTGCAACAACTGATTAGACCCCAACTTTAGGTATTTTATGTACCTTTGGGTATCAGCTCTTCAGGGCCATCTTCTGCCAGTAACTTTCTTTTGCCGAGTCTCTCCGAGAGATTTCGCTTTAATGTTGGTTCAAACTCAGCTTAAAAAAAAAAAACAGGAATTTTCACAAGATACACAAGCAAGAATTGGAAAAGACACTGACATGGGGGAAGGAAATGAGGAACCCTCCTTTGCTGGGAAATCAACTAGAGCACATTAAGCGAGTCATACAGCACGGATCAGGCCCTTCGGCCCAATTTGTCCATGCAGACCGAGATGCCCCATCTAAACCAGTGCCATTTGCCTGCATTTGGCACAAAGACCTCTAAACCTTTCCTATCCATGTATCTGTCCAAGTGTCTTTTAAATAATGTTATAATACGTGTCTCAACTACCACCTCTGGTAGCTCCTTCCACCATCCTCCGAGTGAAACTTTGCCCCTCAGGTTCCTATTAAATCTTTCTAATCTCATTTTAAACTTGCGTCCTCTGGTGCTTGGTTCCCCATACTCTGGGTATTCATAGTCACAGGCTCAATGTTTAAAATGTATGTGGATATCAAGGGAACCATGTAGAAGTTTCTTAATCAGGTGGAAATGCATGCAGAAGTGGATTTCAGAGCCAACTTTCACCTACAACAAATAATGACCACCAAGTAATTGTATGACCACACAATTAAGACCCAAATGACAAAACAAACAACTATCTCCATCAACCAAGAATCATGATGAGGATCCAATTACTTGACTGCGGGCTTCCACTTTGTACCAACAAGCAAGCTTTAAAATAATCAGCTGTGAAGATTGTGAAGGCACTACACAAATGAAATCATTTTATTTATTTGAAGTTACGAGAGTGTCGATATTTTCAAACCTCACAACTTCTGCTTGCAATGCAACCGTAGAATGTTAGATACCTTTAAGTGGAACCTCTTCAGTCATATCCTTTGGGATTATTTTCTTTTGACCAAGTCTTTCTGCAAGACTGCGTTTAAAAGGTGGTTCTCCTTCATTCATAGTTACTGGGGGGAAAAAAATAGACAACTATTCTATCAAAATACTGTACATAAAAAGTTTGGAGAAATACTGCAACTCCGAATCTTCCATTTTGAATGATTTGCAGAATACATTTTTGAAAATTATTACTGAATGCATTCCCCAAAGCACTTCTTGGCACGGCATTCCAGATAGACCACAAATTCAGTCAATCTGGCACAATTATCAATCACAGTATCAACATCAATTATTTTAGTGCAAAAAAAATTGATCAACACACTCATTTGTGGGCAATTTATAAACAGCATCAAGCTTTTTAAAATCAGAAATAAGGTTCCAGAATGAAATATGACTGAAAAAATTACTGTACAGGGTACAAGCTTATTGTTTATGATGGTACGCCTGTAGAGTGGAATTCTTAGCGGATGACACCAATTAATTTGTACAATGAAACAGTGCTATGCGATAAAATATCTTCATGTGATCGGAGCAGAATTAGGCCATTCAGCCCATTAATTCTACACTGCCATTCAATCATGGCTGATCTATCTTTCCCCTCGCAACCCCATTCTCCTGCCTTCTCCCCATAACTCCCGACACCCGTACTAATCAAATATGAACACACTCATCAAATCAGAAATATCTTCGATCTTGCAATGAGATTCCATTGAAAACGTCAATACGCGAGTTAAAATACCTACATTTCTTTGGAGATAAGGTCACAGTCCGGAAGACTGTCCTTACATTTTCTTTTTCAATTACAACGTTTTCACAATTCTGCTCTGATTTTTGAATCTGTGTTACCGGCTGCATTGTGGGTTCACCTGTGATTAAAAAGGACAAGGTTGAAGAATTACAAAGGTGAGATCTGCATCCTGCCCCCTTCCTCCTCCCAGCATCGTTCATATCCCTGAAATGCTGTAGTTAAAGAGGCCCCCTTTTAACTTCTCCACAAGACAATCGCACAGGCAGTTAACTGGATAGCAAGCAAATATTTACCTATTCTCTTCACTTTATCCTTCATGGATTTCTTCCGTTTGATCTGTTCCAGCGTTTTTATTCCAAAATCCAAACTGTCATCTGGCGGAAAGTAGGATCTTTGTTAGAGCCACAGATTAACCCATTTCTCAGAACCAAAAGAAACAGCACGGTGGCGCAGCAGTAGAGGGGCTGCCTTACAGCACCAGAGACCCGGGTCTGATCCAGACTACAGGTGCTGTCTCTACGGAGTTTGCACGTTCTCCCTGTGACCTGCGTGGGTTTTCTCCAGGTGCTCCAGTTTCCTCCCACACCCAAAGGACATACAGGTTTATAGGTTATGGTAAAATTATCCCTCGTGCAGAGGATAATGTCACTGGTCTGTGTGGATCGGTGGGCCGATGAGCCCGTTTCCGCACTGTATCTCTAAAGTCCAAAATCTAAAAGCAACGCAGTCATGCTCAGCTCAGTAGCAAATATAGTTCCAGCAAGTTATAAGCTCATGAGTACGAGCCCCGTTGCTGTTTTATAAAACTTTGGTTGGGCCACATTTGCAGCATTGTATGCAGTTCCGATCACTCCATTACAGTTAGGATTGAGGTTTTGGAGAAGGGACAGAAGAGGCCTGCCAGACCATTGCCTAGATTAGAGGGTATTAGCAGTAAGGAGATTGGACAAACTTGGATCCACGTGTGCCAGTGTGGGTCTTCTTTATTTTACAGTTGTACACTGTGCATAAGCACACTCATTCACAAGACTGATAAGATATAGAATGTATCACATGACACAAATCACACCATTCTACTACTCAGCTCTTAAAGTTACAGTTACCATCATATACACTACAGTTTTCTCTGGAGCTTCAGAGGTTTGAGGGGAGACCAGATAGAAATATATAAAATTGTGGGAGGGATAGATAGGTAGATAGTAAGAACCTTATATTCACCTTGGATAGAAATGGCAATAACTAGAGGGCTTAACTTTAAGGTCAGATAAGGAAAGATTACAGGAGAGTTTTTATTTTCAGAGAGTGGCGCATTGCCAGAGGAGGTGCTGGAGGCAGGTGCGATAGCAGCGTTTAAGTGGCTGTTGGATAGGCACAGGGATATATAAAGAATGGAGGGGTATAGATCACATGCAGGCAGAGATTAGTTTAACTTGGCGCCATGATCGGCAGACACTGAGCTGGAGGACTTGGTTCTGTGGTTTATCGTGCCACGTTCCACGAGATACATCAAGCAGATGTTGGAGAAATATCAACATGGGGTTATTTCTGGGCTGAGCGCGGATTACCTTTCTGAACAGGTAAAGTCTGTCTGTTGGTCGATATGATGCGGATACCGTTCTGCTCTTCTGCAATTGGAGCCTGAGTGCTTTTATTTTCCTCTCCTTCCTCAGAAAACTGATCTGAAACGAGAGTTGAAAGCAATATCAGCGACTAACTTGCAACAGCTATTGTGACACTGCGGCCAGCAGAGAACACAAAGGCATATCAAAATTTCCACATAGGTCACAAACAATATGCAAATTTTATGTTATGCACTATGTTAAAAGACATTTGGACAGGGACACGGATAGGAAAGGTTTAGAGGGATATGGGCCAAATGGGACTAACGTAGATGGGGCATCTTGGTCGTCATTTGGGCCGAAGGGCCTGTTTCCATGCTGTGTGACTGACAACTGAGCAGCCTTGACGTTTCACCATGCTTGCCCACTGATCCCAAGGTTAACACCCACAGGCAATGGAATGGTGACACGAGAGGCACCCGTATGTTTATCGCATCACAGGGCCATTCAGTCCATTGTGTGGTCAAAATTGGGGTTTGGAGTTTTTGCCACTGCCTGGTGAGTGGCCTGCAGGTTAATTAGTCACGCAGTGTAGAAACAGGCCCTTCGGCCCAAATTGCCAAAATTCTCAATAGAGTCAGAGTGATACTGCATGGAAACAGGCCCTTCTTGCCCACATGTCCCTGCTACATTAGTCGCACCTGCTTGAGTTTGGTCCACACCCCTCCAAACCTGTCCTATCCATGTACCTGTCTAGCGGTTTCTTAAATGTTGGCATAGTCCCTGCCTCAACTACCTCCTCTGGCAGTTCGTTCGATACACCCACCAACCCTTTGTGTGAAAACGTTACCACTCAAGATTCCTAGTAAATCTTTCCCCCCTACATCTTAAACCTATGTCCTCTGGTCCTCAATTCACCTACTCTGGGCACAAGACTGTGCATTCAAGTCACCATGCAAGTATTAAAGCACACGGCATTGGGGGTTCAGTATTGATGTGGATAGAGGACTGGCTGGCAAACAGGAAGCAAAGAGTAGGAGTAAACGGGTCCTTTTCACAATGGCAGGCAGTGACTAGTGGGGTACCGCAAGGCTCAGTGCTGGGACCCCAGCTATTTACAATATATATTAATGATCTGGATGAGGGAATTGAAGGCAATATCTCCAAGTTTGCGGATGACACTAAGCTGGGGGGCAGTGTTAGCTGTGAGGAGGATGCTAGGAGACTGCAAGATGACTTGGATAGGCTGGGTGAGTGGGCAAATGTTTGACAGATGCAGTATAATGTGGATAAATGTGAGGTTATCCATTTTGGTGGCAAAAACAGGAAAGCAGACTATTATCTAAATGGTGGCCGACTAGGAAAAGGGGAGATGCAGCGAGACCTGGGTGTCATGGTACACCAGTCATTGAAAGTAGGCATGCAGGTGCAGCAGGCAGTGAAGAAAGCGAATGGTATGTTAGCTTTCATAGCAAAAGGATTTGAGTATAGGAGCAGAGAGGTTCTACTGCAGTTGTACAGGGTCTTGGTGAGACCACACCTGGAGTATTGCGTACAGTTTTGGTCTCCAAATCTGAGGAAGAACATTATTGCCATAGAGGGAGTGCAGAGAAGGTTCACCAGACTGATTCCTGGGATGTCAGGACTTTCTTATGAAGAAAGACTGGATAGACTTGGTTTATACTCTCTAGAATTTAGGAGATTGAGAGGGGATCTTATAGAAACTTATAAAATTCTTAAGGGGTTGGACAGGCTAGATGCAGGAAGATTGCTCCCGATGTTGGGGAAGTCCAGGACAAGGGGTCACAGCTTAAGGATAAGGGGGAAATCCTTTAAAACCGAGATGAGAAGAACTTTTTTTACACAGAGAGTGGTGAATCTCTGGAACTCTCTGCCACAGAGGGTAGTCGAGGCCAGTTCATTGGCTATATTTAAGAGGGAGTTAGATGTGGCCCTTGTGGCTAAGGGGATCAGAGGGTATGGAGAGAAGGCAGGTACGGGATACTGAGTTGGATGATCAGCCATGATCATATTGAATGGCGGTGCAGGCTCGAAGGGCCGAATGGCCTACTCCTGCACCTAATTTCTATGTTTCTAAGTACTTGTTTTAAAGAGTGTTCAGAGCTTCATCTTCACTAGCCTCTCAGATCAACAATTGGATTGAGATATTTTTCCTCAAAATGTATCATTATACACATTGGGGCAACATAGTGATGTAATCGGTAGAGACGCTGTCTCACAGCGCCAGACACCCGGGTTCCATTCTGACAGAGCTCTCCCAGTGAACGCACAAACACAGGGAGACTGATCATGTAGGAATTGTTTGGGTGCTCCGGTTTCCTCCCACGTTTCCAAGACGTGGGTCTGCAGGCTAATTGGCCTCGGTACATTGCTCCAGGTATGTAGGGAGTGGATGAGAAAGTGGAATAGCAGAACGAGTGTGAACGGGTGATCAATGGTTGGTGTGGACTCTAGCTTTCAAGCTGCATCTCTAAAGCAAATTAAACAGGCAAGATAATTAGAAAATACCTTATATTTCAATATCCATTGTGGGAGCAGTCAAGTGCATCATGATTTATGATATCAAATTAAAGTATTTTACAAAGCTCTGATATACAAATCCTATCAAACAATTTCACGTCTTCAATCCATCTGAGGTGTAGATGGATTTTCTTTTTACTAATTAGTTCCAGAAACTGTTTTAAGCTCAGCTAATTCCCAAAGCTCAGGGTTCTATAGGTGGCATGGTGGTGCCTTAGTGCTAGAAACCTGGATATGATCCTGACTACGGATGCTGTCTGTACAGAGTTTGTACATTATGACCGTAACCACGTGGGTTTTCTCCAGGTGCTGCGGTTTCCTCCCACACTCCAAAGATGTACAGGTTTGTACGTTAATTGGCTTTGGTAAAAATGGTAAAATTGTTCCTACTGCGTCAGGATAGTGCTGGTTGGCACGGCCTCAGTGAGCTGAAGGGTCTGTATTTCTAAACTAAATTACGTGTCTCACTGGCTCCTGCGCAAAATGCAGAGCTGCTGTAGGCTTGGTAAACGTAGGAAAGAAAACATGCACAGGGAAACATGAACTAACAGTAGCATCTTCGAAAGGGGTTCGAAAACACAGAAAATAGGACATCGTCCCTCAGGCAAGAAGTATAGAAGTGTGAAACTCATACCTCTAGTTTCAGGGACAGATTCTTCCCAGCTGTTCTCAGGCAACTGAATTAACCTACCACAACTAGGGAGCAGCCCTGAGCTACTATCGACCTCATTGGAGACCCTCGGACTATCTTTGAACAGATCTTACTGGCTTTATCTTGCACTAAATATGATTCACATTATTCTCTAAATTGTGTCTGTACACTGAATGGCTGGATTGTAATCGTGTATTGTCTTTCTGCCGACTTGTTAGCACGCGACACTGTACCTCGGCACACGTGACAATAAATTAAACTCAAACGCAGACAACTAAAGAAAAATCATAAACCATCTTACCATCATCATCTTCATCGTCATCTGCCGCGTTGATCACCACAGGAGGGTGAGTGGGGCTTGGCACATTCTCAGATGCCTCCATTTTCATGACACCCCGAACCTGTGGCGATGGATTGGACTGAATAGGAATCTTGGGCTGTTGTAATGGATTGATGGGCAACTGAGGTGCCATAGGCTCTTCAATCGTCTCGGCCACTTCTTGTTTGGTTAGAAAACCTGGAAGATATAGCAAAAGTAATCGCTGAAACTGATCGAGCATTAAGCTACGCAAAAGATCTACAAAAGATAGAACACTGTTGTGGGCTGCACTCGACAATTAGACTTCAAGATGGTGCAACACTGCATTCTCAATGTATATTAGGGAAGGACACTAATTTCTGATCGTATAAGACTATAAAGCAAAGGTGTAGAATTGGAGGCATTTGGCCCATCGAGTCCGCTCCACCATTCGATCATGACTGATCTATTTATCCCCCTCAACCCCATTCTTCTGCCTTCTCCCAGTAACCTTTGACGCCTGCAGTGATAGCACAGTACACAATTTATGCAGGATCATTTACTGTGCATTGTTAATTGTCCTGAAGAATACGTTAGTTACTGGGCCACGTGCTTGAACTGGCGATGTCATTTTGAGAAAGTACATCGATCGTGCGATCGAGGAAACAGTCAGTTTGGCCCTTACTAGGAAATTCTAGAATGTTCCGTTGAAAGGCGTAACAGCATGATCAAGTATTTATATCATAACTTACGTGACTGTGATGCTCATTTTACCGAATTAACTATGAAGTACGATTTCACAAGGAATCTGTATCGTGGCAAAGCAGCATTCAACGTTAAAATACTATTTATGGCATAACCTGTTCTACGCTAAAGGTGAATCGCAAGTCACATCACAACTCATTCATGAGTGAAAATGAGAGAGATCTGATATACTTTTTAGTTTAGTTTAGAGATAAAGCACGGAAACTTTGGCCCACCGAGTCCACGCTGACCACCAATCAGTCGTTCAGTACCACTATCCTACACCTGAGGGACAATTTACAATTTTTACCAAAGCCATTTAACCTACAATCCTGTATATCTTTGGGATGAGGGAGGAAACTGGATCACCCAGAGAAAACCCACGCAGTCACAGGGAGAAACGTACAAACTCCATATAGACAGCACCCGTAATCAGCATCGAACCCAGGTTTAATTTAGTTTAGAGATATAGCACGGAAACAGGCCCTTCAAGTCCACGCCAACAAGCGATCACCCTGCACAATAGCACTATTCTACACACTAGGGACAATTTACAATTTTTACCGAAGCCAATTAATCTACAAATCTGCACATCTTTGGAGTAAAGGAGAAAACGGGGGCACCCGGAGAAATCCACATGTCACCTGTGGTGCTGTCAGGCAGCAACTAGACCACTGTGTCCTGTCCGTGATGCCCTGTTTAACTGAAGAACTTGCTGACATGTGACAATAAAGTATCACTGAATGTACATTATATTCTAGTATATAAAATATAACTAATTATAATAGACACTTAAAAAGAATAATATGATTAAGTGGATGCAGGAAACACATTAGATGCAGTCAGTTAGTGCACAGACCTTTTGTGGCAGGGATGAAGACTCCTTCAATGAAGCGTGGCTTACCGTGGTGGAAAGCACAGTTCAGCTTTGTACAGCCAGTGAGTTGCTTCTCCCAGTAGCAGGGGATCTCATTCCGTCTCTTCTGCAAGGTGGAGAAAAATAAGTGACTTTAAACAATTCAACTTCACGCAGCCGTTAAGATTACCAACCACAAATTAGCAATAATTCGGACAGCATAAAGGATGAATCCTCACTGTGGCATTGCACAGAGAACGCCGAGCTAAACTAACTTCATCTGCCTGCACTTGATCTATACCCCAAATGAGAATTGCATATATTTAAAGCCTAAACCATTAAAATCAGCATGGAAGTTTGAGATTTGAAAGCATGCAGAGAAAATCCACACCAGCAGATAAGAAACAGACCTACTGTGGAAAGCAGTGTCATTTAGCACATAGTACAAAGGTAGCTCCTTTCACCACGTTTAAGAAACATTTGGCAGGTACATGGATAGGATAGGTTGAGGGATTGTGGGCCAAATGCAAGAAAGCGGGACTAGTGCAGTTGCGGTATGTTGATCGACGTACGGGCACGTTGGGCCGAAGGGCTTGTTTCCACACTGCATGACACCATGACAAACAGCTGATTTTTCAGGACGTAGAATGCTGCAGAGTGGTGCTCCCCAGGGTTCAATGCAAGGACCAGATCTTCCTTGGCAAAGATTAATGATTTGATTAATGGCATGCACAATAAGATTTCAAAATATTTAGTTTGGTTTTAAATTAGAGATATAGCGCGGAAACAGGCTCTTCAGCCCACCAAGTCTGCGTCGACCAGTGATCCATGTACACTAGCACTATCCTACACACTAGGGACAATTTGCAATCTTCAAAGTCAATTAACCTACAAACCTGTACATCTTTGGAGCGTGGGAGGAAACCGCAGCACCCAGAGAAAACGCACATTAATATTATCCTACACACTCGGGACAATTTTTACGTTTTTTCATTTATAGCAATCAATTAACCTACACATCTATGTGTCTTAGGAGTGTGGGAGGAAACTGAAGATCTCGGAGAAACCCCTTGTGGTCACAGGGAGAACGTGCAAACTCCGTGCAGACAGCACCCGTGGTCAGGATCAAACCCGGGTCTCTGGCGCTGTGAGGCAGCAGTTCTTCCGCTGTGTATCATGCCACCCTAAGAGGCTGCCCTTTCCTTACAAAAAGTTGTTCAAGGAAAATCTTAGATCACTAACTTACATCGATTTCCATGTGGCGAAACTTGCAGACTTGGCGGAAGCATCGCCCTTCTTGCCATAAAGTACAGATGGTTTCATTGCCAAGAGCTGCCTCACAGTGACGGAACAGACAAGTGTCGCCCTGCAAAAGCACAAGTAAATTTGATCAGAGTAAGAACAATCATTTATGAACTGAAGAGCTGCAGGTTCAGCAAAGTAACAGCTTCACTGGCATCAATATACACCAAGATGTCAATTATCATAGGCTGCGGCCTGCACGCATTTTTTTAAATGGCACCCAAGGTCTGAGATGTAGAACATTATACAGAAAATTAGATTCCCCCCCCCTCCCCCCCCAAAATTGGTAAAGAACTCAGGCATACAATACTATTACTGCTTGAGCTTCAGTCATCAATACACCAACATAAATGGGGTCAAGGAAAGAGCATCACGTCGCGGCCCTGTTTCCACCAATCTTTCCATCACCACGCACAAGAAGCACAAGCATTGTATGCAGATGCCGAGAAGTGTGTTCAGCTCTGGCTGAACAACTTCTAATCTTGTGTGTGGACTCGATAAGAAAAACCAGCATAAATTAGTTTAGTTTAGAGATAGATTGTGGAAAAAAGTCCCTCTGGCCCACACTGACCAGCTTATCACCCGTACTCATTAGGGACAATTTGCAGAAGCCAATTAACCTAGGTGTTTGGAGCATGGAGGAAACTGGAGCACCATTGGGACTTCTCGTCCTTCCATCATGGACATGGGGTACAAGCGCTGTCTGATTAGAGCTAAGGGCATTACCAGAGCCCCCACACACCCACAATTTGGACTGTTTATACTGCTTAACTCTGGGAGGAGGTACCGCAGCATGAAGAGCGGGACAACCAGGTTCTGCAACAGCTTCATCCCCCAGGCCATAAGATTACTGAACAATCAACAAAACCGAGGCTAGAACTTTTTAAATATCGACACTTTTTAAAAAACTTTTTATATATATTTATTTTACAGAACCATGCACATGAGGCATTTTTATGGACGCACCTAGCACTCCAGCACCTAGCACTTTTTACTTTTACTATTTACCTGATTGGAGAGTCAAATGCAACGAAATTTCGTTCAAGGTGCACTGTGTCTAGGTGTATATCTGAATGACAATAAAGTTTTCATTCATTCATTCAGTCACAGGGAGAATGTACAAACTCAGTACAGGTAGGTCCCGCAGTCAGGATCGAACCAGGAACTCTGACTCTAAGGCAGCATCTACGCCACTGTGCTGCCCAATGTTGGTGCATTGATGAACTCAATAATATTCGTTATATTCAACCGCATCATACTGATCTACCTCAAACTATTGATCAATTGATTGCTGGTTGAAAAACCTGACTGATCATTTTCAGACCTATAAATTTGTTTAGTCTTGTTCTTGACTCTCTTTTAAAACTCTGACATGTTCTTTTACGAGGATGTTGCCAGGAATCGAAGGGCTGAGTTGTAGGGAGAAAGGCTAGCTCTTTATTCCTTGGAGCGCAGATGGCTGAGGTGCAATCTTAGAGGTGTATAAAATCATGAGAGGAACAGGCAGGGTGTATGCCCAGTCTTTTACCCTGGGTAGGGAAATCAAGAACCAAAGCACACACGTTTAAGGTGAGGGGATAGATTTAATATGAATCTGAGGACAAACTTTTTCCACTCAGAGGGTGGCGGGTACATGGAATGAGCTGTCTGAGGAAGTAGTTGAGGCGTGTCTACGAAAAGCATTTAAGATACTTTGATGTGGTAAATGGTTAGGAAAGGTTGAGGGATATGGATCTAATGTGGGTAAATGGGATTAGATTAGGCATCTTGGTCATCATGGACAAATTAGACCAAATGGAATATTTCTGTGCTGTATGGCTTTATGACTCTAACTCTTCAAAATGATACACACAAACCTTGGCACAAGTAGAATAAAAATAAAAGTAGCAGTCGTCTCCTTGCAGCGTCATGTTTGCCGTTTAACAAATTCCCTCCCAAGCAAGGACTTCCGCCGCTAGTTTCTCCACACTCTCAAACGTTGCTATTCTGTGGGCTCCAGGGGAGATGATGCAAAGTTGTCTTCTGGAATCTTCCGCAAACTTTATCCAAACTGAAAAAAAAAGCAAGAAAGCAAATTATTGATTCAGGCAAGAGTACAACATTGTAACACAATGACTGAATGTTGTTCCAATTGTAACATCAGTGGCACGAGCAGTCGAGAAGGCCGGCCAATTCGAGACAAATCACATGTTTTTTCTATTCTATTCATCGGACAGGGCTCAGAGTACAGGTAAAGGCGCAAAATTAGACACAAAATGCTGGAGTCACTCAGCGGGCCCGGCAGCATCTCTGGAGAAAAGGAATAGGTGACGTTTCATGCCGAGACCCTTCTTCCATCTTTTCTCCAGAGATGCTGCCCGACCTGCCGAGTTACTCCAGCATTTTGTGCCTATCTTCGGTGTAAACCAGAACCTGCAGCTCCTTCCTACACATCTTACACAGTTGCAAAGAGGTTTTGTGCTTTAAATAAAAAGGGTTTTGACAAAACAATCAAATATGAAACTTCTAAAATGGGGCTTCTAAAATGACTGGGAATCCTACCAGAAGACATCAGGCTCGGTATATAATAGTTCACCTGATCTCCCGGTTGCCCAGCACTTCAACTCCCCCTCACATTCTGATTCTGACCTTTCTGTCCTGGGCCTCTTCCATTGCCAGAGTGAGGCCCAGCATAAATTGGAGGAACAACACCTCATATTTCGCTTGGGTGGATTACACCCAGCGGTATGAACATGGACTTCTCTAATTTCAGGTAGACCTTGCTTCCTCCCTCCTTCCCAGCTCTCCCACATAGCCTACTGTCTCCGCCTCTTCCTTTCTTTTTCTTGCCCCACATCAGTCTGAAGAAGGGTTTCGACCCGAAACGTTGCCTATCCCGTTTCTCCATAGATACTGCCTCACCTGCTACGTTTCGCCAGCATTTTGTCTACTTTATATAATAGTTCAATGTGACTTTCAATAAAGATATTATAACCTCAATGTGAATCGAATCTACAATAAACTAAAATAATTAAGACGACAAACTAGTTGAAAAATTTAATAAATGCATCTTGCTGGTTGCACCACAGCCTGGTTTGGCAACCCAAACTCCCAGGAACGGAGGAGATTACAAAAAGTGGTGAATACTGCCCGGTCCATCACTGGTACTGTTCCCCCCACCATCAAAGGGATCTATAGGAGGCGCTGGCTGTTCAGGCAGCATCAAAGACACCACACTCGCCGTGCTCTCATTTCCCTCCTACTATCTGGAAGGTGCAGAAGTCTGATAACTATAAACTCCAGATTCAAGAGCAACTTCTTCCCAACAACGAATAGCCTCTACAAAATGTATGGATTGTCTTGGCTGAACTAAGGTTCTCAGATGTTTTTTTTGCCACAGTACTCGTGTTAATGATTTAATGAATTATTTTTGATTATTGTATCTTATTGTATGTTAGACCTGTCAGAAACCAGCTCCACTGCGTCACTGATGTTTTCAACGATTTAATAATAAAAATAGTATGTTATCTTTGAGTATTGTGTTTGCAGGCCTGTCTTGCTGCGCAAGTAAGAAGTTCATTGTCAATACACGTTAAACACTCTTGATTTGACTCCTGGCTACCAGAGGAAACCATGTAATGGCAGGTTTTACGCAAGCCACATTTCAAATATCACCACAATCATGGGTAGCCGTTCAAAGTACCCATTGAGAACTGTGAAGGAAGGAACTGCAGATGCTGCTTTGTACCAAAGAAAGACACAAAAGTGCTGGAGTAACTCAGCAGGGCAGGCAGCATATCTGGAGAAAAAGGATGCGTGATGTTTTGGGTCAGGACCCTTCCTCAGGCAGCTTCTCTGGAGAAAATCGTGAATGAGGAAGTTTCAATACTTCCACCGTAATAATACCCAGTTACTTAGCCAAGTAGTTTTCAAACACTGCAAACATTGATACAAAACCAAGGTGTATCTACCTCTTGAAAATTATCTCCATTGCGATCTCTAATAAAATATTGCAAAGACTCTGAAATCCACCAGGGCAGTTACTTAAATAACACAAAAATGGTATGAAAATGGTTTGTCCAACTTCAAGTAACCCTTGCATCCCCTCTCTCTGTCCATCCCCCACCCTAGTTGTCATACTAGTTTCACTGTCGTCCAGTTGAGTTTCACTGTCTGTATAAATTGTTCTCACCTACACCACAGCCAACAATGGCCCATTGTGGGCTCCACCTTTCCTTGATCATCGTTGCTTTTTTGGCATCACTCATTTGTTCTATGCACCTTCTATATATCTCTCGTTTTCCCTTTCCCCTGACACTCATTCTGAAGAACAGTCTCATTCCTTTTCTCCAGAGATGCTGCCTGACCTGCTGGGTCACTTCATCTTTTTGTGTCTGTCTTCCACAAAATCAATAGTCAGGCAAATATTGCAGAGTTGTGCATTCCATGTGCACCAAAAGCTGGTTTAAACCAACACTGCACCAGCGAGGGAATATAAAGGACGAGTCGATGTACCTGGTGAGTGGTCAGCTGTAGAGATGCTTGTCCTCAGACATCCAGTGAAGATGCTCCTACAGGCCAACGAACACTGAATCTGTCAGTTATAAATCGCCAACGACCATCTCCATCTTCACATACACTGGGCAGAAATATTTGCGATCTGCGTACACAAAGGGCCTTAGAAATACTCTACGGGCAGGTGCTAGAAAGAGTCCATCTTCCGCTCTGTTGAACTGCAGGAAGCCAGGGATTAAAAAATCAACTCCTCCGAAAAAGTTCAAAAGCGTAGCAGATGCCAAGCCACACGGTTACAGGCGACGGGGGTAAATAAACCCGTTTGTTAACAATCTTCCAAGGGGTCTCCGCAGCCTCGGTCTGCCGAGGATTACCGATTTTTTTTTTGGCCGATGTGATATAATATATTTACTACCAAACACACACGGGTCCAACTCTGCACCTTCCGGGTCATCTGCACCTATTGAAGAAAAACACAAAAACAACCTCCCCAAATTTGTAAGCAGAGCGGACTGCATGCGGTCGCCATGGTAGAAATCCCCGACCCTCAAAACCAATACACATTTGACTGGAGTATCCCCATTTGCTTTGGTTGTTTCCAAATTAACTTTGCATACTCTCATTGGGGCTGGGTAACTTTTCCAAGTGTCAGGGACTATAACAGCTGTGTCCCAGAAAAGCCACAGTAAATCCACACCAGGATACAGCCCACACAAAAAAATAGATGTGCTATCTTGCAGAGTAATTAAATAAAGAAAACTTTTACGCAGAGCCAAAGCTACATCTCCCGTATTATCAAGGAAGACTTGCGAGCAAGGTGGTGCAGCAAGATTTATCGAGAGAAAGTACTGCAGCTCCCATTTCTGTGGCAGCAAGAATACGTTGGAGTTTGGCCCAGGCACAATTCTTCCACTGATAAATACGAATCAAATATTTGGCCTCACGGCACAAGTTCATGGTCACCAACAATGGATGGATCAGGAGAAGCAAAAGGTGATACTACAGCTTAGAAGTTGAGAAGTTTCAATACTTCCATCTTTAAAACCCAGTCACTTAGCCAAGTGGTTTTAAAACACTGCAAACACTGGTCCAAAACCAGGGGTAAAATTTGACATTACTCACATTGCATTCAGAAGGAGCACCTGGCACATCGGTGTGGATTGAGGTTAAAATTAAAGTAGGAAGGTACCAAATGCAAAGATTCTACAGTGCCAGTGAAAACTGCTCGTAACAATAGTACGCGCTGACAGGAATAGAAGGGAAAAAAAAAAAAATCAAAATCACCCGTCAGTCAGGACATTGAGTCCTGTGCAAATGAGTGCCTAAAACTGGCCACAAAAATGCACAGTGGTTAAGATATTGCTGGGTCGTAAACCTGCTATGGATCAACCCAATGAAGAGCATTTGTACGGTCGCTCAAGTCTCATCTGTTCTTCACCTCATAAATTATTTTTAAAGTCGAGGGACATTTTTAAGTGAACACACAGGAGCACCTGGCATCCTTCTGAATACAGGATAGAATAATAAAAAGATGCAGCATCTGGTTAATAACTTGGCATTCCAAAAATAGACCATGCGTGGAGTAAGGTTCCCACAAGAATAGCTCCACCCAGAACTTGGGGCTGAGCACCAACCAACACATGAACCAATAACTAAAGTACAGACAAAATGGCCACTTTGGAAATGATTAACAAGGTAATGTTTAAAGCTAGGCTGTTTTTTTTTTTAACTGCAATGACGACAATGTGCTTTAGTTGTCGAGCGGTGTACCAAAAATCAGTGTTTGTTTTGTGGAAATAGCTGCATAATAATGTTTACTTCAGAAACTCACAGAGAAGAGAATGTCAAGATTGTGGAAACACGGGCCAATTTTGATTTTGGAGACATCCATACAAAACTCAAACATATCTTAGGGAAGGGTTGACAACAACTAAAACACAATGAGTAGATAGACCCCAGAGTAGGTACACATTTTGCTTGCAACGAAGAGATTCCATACTTTTCCAATCAAAGGCAAGGAGTTTACTTTTAAGTAAAGAGAAATGGAAGTACCAGAGGGGAGATAATTGGCAGAATATTTTGGCCAGAAGATCCTAATAAACAGGTGCTTGAAAATAGTGAAATATCGACACAAACCAAGTCACTGGCCCCACGGCAAACGATGCCATTAAGTGAAGTGGTCATGTATCCCAATCCTTTACTGCACTTTTCCCCAGTTACCAATTTGTAACACCATCTTGTCAGCTGGATTATTGCACATGCACTGCAGATTTGCTCAGAAAAATCTAGCTGTTTTATATGCCGAGAAGATAAAAAAACTCCCATCCACTTTGGTCACATAGCCCAATACATAACACACAGAATGCAAATGGAAACCACCCAAAAATGTTTTAAAAAATATAGGAACATGTGCCCATAGATAACACTATTGATTATTTTGTTTAAAAGGGAAGTGTCAGAAAATAATCCTTCACTGGAATCAGATATCTCAAATCTCGGCGTTCAAAGAATCAGGTTATCCCAGTACCTAACTCCAAAGCCCAAAGTGGTTCCACTGAACGAATGTAGGGAGCCTCCATTACCAGCGAGCCGGGGAATTAGTCTGCTGGAGACTGTGGCCAGAGGCAGGAGTTAAGCTGAAGAATCCCAAGCCTGCGTGGGGGTTTAATAAAATGGGAGTGAGCATAGATCTGACCAGGTGATGAGGAAGGGTGGCCTCCCAGGTGTGGGAACAAACCCATCCAAAGACCTCCTTTTCAATTAACACATCAACCCAGTCGCGGCCTCTGGGTGGAAACAGATTAGTGCCGAGCCAAATAAAAGGGTGGAGAGGAGGATGTAACTGCTGGCTGAGGGGGTAAAAAATACCAGGGGCAGAAAAATAACGGGGGGGGGTAAATAACTTAATGACAGGGGATTAAGAACATCTTAAAAACAGAAGGGTAAAGAACACTTAATAACAGGGCAGAGAGAGGGTGAAGGATAAATAGAAGGGGAAAAGATTATCTCTTGCACTGGGTGCAAGAACCTTAATAGTGGGTGGGTGGGGGGGGGGGATGTAAAGAACACCTAAATAACGGGGGGACAATGAATAACAGGATGGGGAAAAAGAATATCTTAACGGGGTGTAAAGAACACCTTATTAACGGGGCAGGGGGTAAAGAATAAACAGCAGCGGATAAAGAATATCTTAATAGCAGGGGGTAAAGAATAAATAACGTAGGGGAAAACCTTAATACTGATTGGGGGGGGGGGGGGGGGGGGAAGAATATATTAATAACAGGGGGTTGTAAAGGATATGTTAGTACCAGGGGACATTAAGAACTTGGGCGTAAAGAACTAAATAACGTGGGAGGGGAAGAACTTAATAATAGAGAGAAAGAACGGAAGAAAAAGGGAAATTGTAATTAAAATGTAAGGGGCCGTGCCCGGGGGTTGGGAGTCCTTGCCGCTGGGCAGGTCTCAGGCTTTATCCTACCCCTACCTCCCGATTTATTGCCTTCCCTCCCTCCCACCGTCCCTCCCGCCGGCGCCGCTCATCAGGCGAGGCCGAGGCCCCGCGGCCTAGTGCAGCCGCCGCCCGCTCGGTCGGTCGGTCAACTAAACTAAAGCCTCTCCTAGCCTCTCCTATCCTCTCCCCTCCCCTCCCGCTCGCTCGCTCGCGCGCAACCTGCCTGCCGGCCAGCGATCTAATAAGGGTAAAACCAGTACCAAAAGCGGACTCAGAACCTGCTCTCCGCCGCTTATAAACCCCCGACCATTTTGTTTTGTGCCGCCGCCATCGTCGACCGCGCCGCAGTTTGCCAGCGACAAAGATGGCGCCCACTGGCGGCCCTAAACCCCCCCCCCCGACGCCTGCCTGCATCAAAGATGGCGACCCGGGTGACGTCACCTGACCTGTCTAGTCCACATCAAAGATGACGTTCTCCAGTAGCCGTCACACCTCCCCACTTCCACTACCCGCTCCATAGATGGCGCTGGCCGCATGTCGTCCCCACCAGCCAGCAACAAAGATGGCGTTCTCCAGAAGCCGTCACCAACCATGTCTGCATCAAAGATGGCGTCGCCACCCCTCCCATATGCCCGCATCAAAGACTTATTTATTTATTTATTTATCTATTTATTTATTTATTTATTTATTTATTTATTTTATTATTTATTTCGAACAGAATAAAAGAATAAAAAGCAAATGTGAAACAGCATACAAAAAACAAAACAAAAATATTTATAAAGTGTCATAAACAATATTTATAAATAAATGAAATCATATGTGTCCGAAAAGGAGCAGGAAGAAGCCAAAGCTTATTAATTCCCACCCCTTATTCAACTGCTTGTAATTATCTTATACAAATTTAGCAGCTATATGTACACCATATGTACACCAGCCACTATATGTACACCAAATTATTTACATTTGAACACTAATCAAATATTTACAAAGCCATACAAAAAAGAAAGAAAAGAAAAAAGGCACACAAAAATGCTGGAGAAACTCAGCAGGTGCAGCAGCATCTATGGAGCGAAGGAAATAGGCAAAGTTTAGGGCCGAAACCCTTCTTCAGACTGATGGGGGGGTGGGGGGGAGAAGGAAGGAAAAAGGGAGGAGGAGAAGCCCGAGGGTGGGGGGCTGGGAGGAGACAGCTCGAGGGTTAAGGAAGGAGAGGAGACAGCAAGGGCTAGCAAAATTGGGAGAATTCAATGTTCATGCCACCGGACGCAAGCAACCCAGGCGGAATATGAGGAGCTGTTCCTCCAATTTCCGGTGTTGCTCACTCTGGCAATGGAGGAGACCCAGGACAGAGAGGTCGGATTGGGAATGGGAGGGGGAGTTGAAGTGCTGAGCCACCGGGAGTTCAAGTAGGTTATTGCGGACTGAGCGGAGGTGTTCGGCGAAACGATCGCCCAACCTCCGCTTAGTCTCACCGGTGTAAATCAGCTGACATCTAGAGCAGCAGATGCAGTAGATGAGTTTGGAGGAGATACAGGTGAACCTTTGTCGCACCTGGAACGACTGCTTGGGTCCTTGAATGGAGTCGAGGGGGGAGGTGAAGGGACAGGTGTTGCATTTCTTGCGGTTGCAACGGAAAACGGAAAGTGCCCGGGGAGGGGGTGGTACGGGAGGGAAGGGAAGAATTGACAAAGAAAAACCCCGCATATACTAAAGTAAAGTAGCCTTTATTGTCATTCAGACCTTGCCGTCTGAACGAAATTGTGTTGCCTTGCAGTCCTACATACAGTAAAAAATGACAAAAACACACAATAAACACAAATTAACATCCACCACAGTGAGTTCACCAGGCACCTCCTCACTGTGATGGAAGGCAAGAATCTTAAGTCTCTTACAGTATCTTAAGATACTTATACAGTATCTTAGTCATATTTACAACCCATCACTCTATAATCACCCTTCCCAATACAAGCAGTATAACAAATATCACAATCACCTATCCTCATCCTAATATCCTTTTAAACAAGTGTTTTTGTACATCTTTTTAAACTGAATTATGCTTGTGCTAAGTTTTATCCCCTGTTCCAGACCATTCCACAAATTCACACCACAGATTGCTAAGATGGTGAACGTCAGTACCTACCACAGATCATAGGGCGGATCTTTGGTACCCTCTACCGCTTGCCAGTAAAAATGATGGCGGCCACAGGAAGCCGTCAACCCCCCTTTTGCCCGCACCAAAGATGGCGCCCGCCAACATGTCACACAGGCTGTTAACTTTCTTTCGTTTCCCCTGAAACTAACTTTTGGCAGCTAGTTTCACGCAACTGTATTTCAAGTGCGTGCAGAAAATAGCCTGCGGTGCAAATAATGTACTTGCATCATTTTCTTTTGGTGCAGAACTCACCCAGCAAAAACAATTGTAAACAGCAGCCGATCCAGCCTCTCATAGGCGAGGCGCCACTGTATGTGTCAGGGCCCGGATAGCTCAGTCGGTAGAGCATCAGACTTTTAATCTGAGGGTCCAGGGTTCAAGTCCCTGTTCGGGCGTTCAGTTTTTGCACATGTGGGGTTTCACCAAATTTATTCCTGCAATTTTTGCAAATCGTCAATGCAATGTCATAAAATGGTGAACTGCAGCAAATGCTTCTTCAGTATTTGGACTCGGTTTCTGCTTTGTCTCAATTGTGGTTGGAGAGCTCAAAGGGTGAAATTCTGGCACATTTCATCATATCAAAGGAGCCGGTATCCATCATTTCCCAGGGTGGATATGTCAAAGACTAGATGGCATAGCTGTGAGGTGTGAGGGCCAAAGTTTAATGGAGATGTGCGGGCATGTTTTCTTACAGAGGTGTGGGGTTTAGTTTAGTTTATTGTCACGTATACCGAAGTACAGTGAAAAGTTTGTGTTGAATGCTATCTAGCCAGCAGAAAGACAATACATGGTTACAATCAAGTGTAGACACAAAATGCTGGAGTAACTCAGTGGGTGAGGCAGCATCTCTGGAGAGAAGGAATGGACGACGTCTCGGGTCCAGACCCTTCCTCAGACTCGGTCAAGCTGTCCATATTGTACAGATGCAAGATACATTCTGATTAAAGAAAGTCTAAGGGTCTCCAATGAGGTAGATGGTAGGTAGACACCAAATGCTGGAGTAACTCAGCGGGTGAGGCAGCATCTTTGGAGAGAAGGAATGGGCGATGTTTTGGGTCGAGACCCTTCTTCAGACTGATGTCAGGGGAGTGGGTGGGACAAAGATATAATGTAGTCGGAAACAGTAAGACTAGTGGGAGAACTGGGAAGGGGAAGGGGATGGAGAGAGAAAGCAAGGGCTATCTGAAGTTAGAGAAGTCAATGTTCATACCGCTGGGGTGTAAACTACCCAAGCGAAATATGAGGTGCTGTTCCTCCAATTTGTGCTGGGCCTCACTCTGACAATGGAGGAGGCCCAGGACAGTTGATAGCTCAGGACTGCTCTCCCAAGGTCGTAAGTGATAGGAGCAGAGTTAGGCCATTGGGCCCATCCAGTCTGCTCCGTCATCCAATCATGACTGATCTATCTCTCCATCCTAACCCCATACTCCCTATAACCCCTTAACACCCATACCAATCAAGAATCTATCTATCTCTGAGGGTTTTCAACTCCGACCTCTCTGTCCTGGGTCTCCTCCATTGCCAGAGTGAGCAACACCGGAAATTGGAGGAACAGCACCTCATATTCCGCCTGGGTTGCTTGCGTCCGGATGGCATGAACATTGAATTCTCCCAGTTTTGCTAGCCCTTGCTGTCTCCTCCCCTTCCTTAACCCTCAAGCTGTCTCCTCCCATCCCCCCCCCCACCCTCGGGCTCCTCCTCCTCCCTTTTTCCTTCCTTCTCCCCCCCACCCCCCATCAGTCTGAAGAAGGGTTTCGGCCCGAAACGTCGCCTTCCAGCATCTATCTATCTCTGCCTTAAAGGGCCTGTTTCCAAGCTGTATCCAAGTAAATAAACTGAACTGCAGGAGTGGAACCTGAGAAAAGATACCCAATAATGGTCCTTAACATTGTAAAGACCGTTATTTAAATGCGCATAGATTACATGCATTAACACATCAGATGCTTGAAATCCATAATAAAAACTAAAGCTGCTAGAAAAACGCTCAGTGGTTGCATGAAACGAAACAGTTAATGTTTTTAGATCTTATTTACTTCAGCACATCCTACATTTCCACTTGTGACTGGGAATGGAAATAAGGTTTAGAATGTAGCCACTCTAAAATTTCATAAAGAATTCAGTCCAATTGTTCTTGCCCAAAGAGTTTGGAGAATGTAAAACTCATAGTCACAACTGGTGATTGAGGTATGTAGCACAGATGTATTCAGTTGTGCGGGGCAGGCAAGCCCTTCTTCAGACTCGACCCGAAACGTCGCCCATTCCTTCTCTCCGGAGATGCTGCCTGTCCCGTTGAGTTACTCCAGCATTTTGTGTCTACCTTCGATTTAAACCAGCATCTGCAGTTCTTTCCAGAGCCTTTAGTTTAGCTTGGTTTAATACAGCACGGAAACAGGCCCTTCGGCCCACCGAGTTTGCGCCGACCAACGATCCCCGCACATTAACACCATCCTACACACACTGGGGACAATTTACATTCATACCAAGCCAATTGATCTACATGCCTGTACGTCTTTGGAATGTGGGAGGAAACCGAAGATCTCGGAGAAAAGCCACGCAGGTCATGGAGAGAACGTACAAACTCCGTACAGGCAGCACCCGTAGTCGGGATCGAGCCCGGGTCGCTGGCGCTGTAAGGCAGCAACTCTACCGCTGTGCCACCGTGGTCACCTACTGTGTTTAGTGATTACAGCTTGGAAATAAGCCCTTCGGTCCATAGCGTCCAAGCTGTCCAGCGATCACCCACTCATATTAGTTCTATGTCAGATCACTTTCGCGTGCACGCACGACACACTAGAGGCAATTTACCAATTAGCCTACAAACTCGCACGTATTTGGGATGTGGGAGTAAAGCCACACAGTCACATTGAGGACATGAAAGCTCCACACAGACAGCACCCAAGGTTGGGATCGAACCAGGGTCTCTGGTGCTGCGAAGCATTGGCTCTACCGGTACCTGGAAGTGGCGCCGATGGATGAGAAGCCGAAGCTAAGAGGTGGAAGCCAAATAACCGAATGGAAACGAGGCCGAAACGCCACATAACCGAAAGCGTACGAAGCCGAAACGCCAACTAACCGAAAGGGTGGGACGCCTAAAAGCCAACTAACAGAAAGGCTGCATTGCCTAAAAGCAAACTTACCGAATGGCCATTCTGCAGAAACGCCACCTACCCAAAAGGCGGCATCGCCTGCAAGCCAACGAACCAAATGCCTCTCAACTGAAAAGTTAAACAACGGACATGACGTTGCAGGACTTGTCAGCGATTGGTCCAGAGCCCCGCGTCCATCATATCACTGTGGAGGGATGAACATTGTCCCACACCTCCGCTCCACCCGACCCACAGCCCGCAGAGGGTGACCGTGGGAGAGTGGGGGCTGTCCTGAGGGATGCGCACCTTTCGGCCGCTTACAACTTGGTGCTTGGGTTCAGATTGCCCAGTCACCTATGGCTTGTGACCCCCACGCTCCCGTCTCCACCGAAGGAGAATGTAACATGTGGAAGAACTGACAGAGTGGATTGTAGAGTCAAAGAACTACACAGCACAGAAAGAGGGTCTTAAGTTTAGGTTTGTATTTATTATTGTCAGATGTACTAAGGTACGGAGAATGGCTTTATTTTGCATGCTATCCAAACAGATCAGATAATAATACACATAAATAAAATCATGTCAAATGCAAGTGCAAAGGGGAAGATACAGAGTGCAGAATATAGTTCTCAGCATTGCATCACAACTATTAGGGGCAGCACAATGGCGCAGCAGTAGAGTTGCTGCCTTACAGTGCCAGAGACGCGGGTTCGATCCCAACAACGGGTGCTGTCTGTACAGAGTTTGCACGTTCTCCCTGCGACCTGCGTGGGTTTTCTCCGGGAGCTTCGGTTTCCTCCCACACTCCAAAGACGTGCATGTTTGACGGTTAATTGGCTTCTGTAAATTGCACCCAGTGTGTAGGATAGTGCTTGTGTATGAGGTGAACGCTGGTCAGCACGGACTCGGTGGGCCGAAGGGCCTGTTTCCGCGATGTATGTGCAAAGTCTTTGGCTCAACCCATTAAAATTGCCTAATCAAACTAGTCCCACATGCCTGTTCCTGGCCCCATGTCCATTCAAAAATGTTCCCATCATTGTGTCTGTCCAAGTGTCTTTCAAATTGTTATTGAACCTGTCTCAACTATTTCCTTTGGCAGCTCGTTCCATACGTCCACCACCTTCTGTGTGAAGAAATCCTGTCCCTCGAGTCACCTTTTAAATCTTTCCCCTCTCACCTCAAAACGTTGCCCTCCGAAGTTGTACACCTGACTACCCTGGGGGAGAAAGACTGTGGCTAATCACCATATCTCTGCCCCTCTTCATTCTATAAAGCTCCGTAAAGCTTGGAATGTGCCTGACTGGGTTGGAACTACCAGCGCAGAATGTTGTACCAAAGGGATTTTTTACAACATTTAAATTCCATTTATTTTCAGAAACTGATTTTATCAAGAGCCAGGTGGCATTAAGATTGATCAACACTTTAATCATAAGCAGATGTAGGGAGTGGCGAATGTAAAAAGTATTTATTCGCAATTGGGATTAGTGTAGTGACACAAGGAACTGCAAGATTTAGTTCAGTTCAGTTCAGTTTACTGCCACGTGTACCGAGTTACAGTGAAAAGCTTTGGTTGCATGCTAACCAGTCAGCGGAAAGACAACACATAATTCCAATTGAGCCATTTACAGTGTATAGATACATGATGAGGGAATAATGTTTAGCGCAAGGTGAAGCCAGTAAAGTCCGATCAAAGATAGCCCGAGGGTGATAGTAGTTCAGGACCGCTCTCTGGTTGCGGTAGGATGGTTCATTTGCCTGATAACAGCTGGGAAGAAACTGTCCCTGAATCTGGAGGTGTGTGTTTTCACACTTCTATACCGTTTGCCCGATGGGAGAGGGGTGAAGAGGGAGTGGCCAGGGTGCGACCCATCCTTGATTATGTTGCTGGCCTTGCCGAGGCAGCGTGAGGTGTAAATGGAGTCAATGGAAGGGAGGTTGGTTTGTGTGATGGTCTGGGCTGCGTCCACCTAAGATCCTATAGCAAGCAATATAGACCACTCCTTCTAAATGCAATGGGCTGACGTGTAGTACGCAACGGAGCGGAACATGGGCCTTTTTTTCATCCATTTCAGTAACCCGACCCGACCCGACCCGACCCGCAGTGTAATCAACGTTGCGGGGAAACAGTTTGTGTTAATAAATTATAATTCTGAAAATGAGGAGAAAATTTTTACCAAAGACCTTTAATTTTACGAGGATGTTTCCGTAACCGGCTTCCGTCTCCTCACTAGTATCCTATGGGATCTTTGGTGCGGAGACGGAAGCCGGTTACGGAAATGGGGCCGAAAATTACCCGTGAATCTGCCCATGACCCTACTACGTCTTTTTCATCGAGTGATCTATCTTGCTCGCTTGCTGTAGGATCTTTGGCGTCCACAATTCATTGCAATGTCTTGCGGTCTTGGATGGAGCTTTTTTTCCAAACCAAGCTGTGATGCATTCTGATAAAATGCTTTCTGCGGCGCATCTGTAGAAGTTGGCGAGAGTCGTTGGGGACGTGTCCAACTTCCTAAGAGGGTGTTGGAATCTTGAGCAAAGCACAAAGTGCTGCAGGAACTCAGTGGGTTAGGCAGTATCTTAGATTAGGTTTTTTTTAGATTTGAGATACAGCTTGGGATCTCAAATCTAAAAAAAAACCTTTGAACTATTGACTCCATGCTGACCATCGATCATCCACCGCACCAGTTCTACGTCATCCCACTTTCTCACCCACTCCCCACACACGAGGGGCAATGTACAAAGGACCAATTAACCTGCGAACGTCTTTGGGATGTGGGAGAAAACCGGAGCACCCGGAGGAAACCCACGTGGTCATAGGGAGAATGTGCAAACTCCACACAGGCAGCAACTCCCGGTTGCAAAACATTTCCACTACCCTTCCCATTCTCACACTAACCTTTCTGTCCTTGGCCTCCTCCATTGTCAGAGTGAGGACAAATGCAAATTGCAGGAACAGCAGCTCATATTTAGCTTGGGCAGCGGTATGAATATTGATTTCTCTAACTTCAAGTAACCCTTGCATCCCCCCTCTCTCCGTCCCTCCCCCGCCCTTCTCGTTGTACCAGTTTCACTGTCAACCCGGTGAGTCTCATTGTCTGTAACTCATTTTCACCTAGCCTATAACCAACACCATCTATATCTCTCGTTTCCCTCTCCCGTGACTCTCAGTCTGAAGTAATGTCTCGACCCGAAACGTCACCTATGCCTTTTCTCCAGAGACGTTGCCTGACCTGCGGAGGTACTCCAGCTATTTGTGTCTATCTTCAGCAAGAATTTCATAGTTCCTTTTCGGTGTATACGACAATTAAATACTCTTGGCTATTTAATACGTGACAATAAAGTGTCATCCAAACATTCACCAGTAGGGGGAGACTCTTCATCATTAGTGCAGCGGGTGGCACGGTGGCGCAGCGATAGAGTTGCTGCCTCACAGCGCCGTGGACCCGGGTTCGATCCTGACTACGGGTGCTGTCTGTACGGAGTTTGCACGTTCTCTCCGTGACCTGTGTGGGTTTTCTCCGAGATCTTCGGTTTCCTCCCACACTCCAAAGACGTACAGGTTTGTAGGCTAATTGGCTTGGTGTAAATGTTAATTGTCCCTAGTGTGTGTAGGATAGTGTTAGTGTGCGGGGATCGCTGGTCGGCGCGGACTCGGTGGGCCGAAGGGCCTGTTTCCGCGCTGAATCTCTGAAATAAACTAAACTAAACAGCCCAGATGTAGAGAGGTGTTTAAGAAGGAACTGCAGATGCTGCAAAATCGAAGGTAGACAAAAATGCTGGAGAAACTCAGCGGGTGTAGAGAGGGATCTCTGTGGGTAACTTCAGGTAGCGATTTGCTTACCTCCTTATCAAGGATGGGCTTCACGATGCAGAAACAATATTAGGATTTTAATTATATTGTCGGAAAAAGAAAATGCCCTTTTACATAACAAAGAACATAGAAGTCAGCTACAAAATTCTGGAGTAACTCAGCGGGTCAGGCAGCATCTCTGAACAAAAGGAATGGGTGATGTTTCGAGTCGAGATCCTTCTTCTGCCTGAGAGTCACGGGTGAGGGAAACGAGAGATATGGAGTCGCTCAGAGACCAAATAAATGAAAGGTATGCAAAAGGACAAATCAAAGCCAGCAACGATGATCAGCGAAACGTGGAGCCCACAATGGGCCATTGTTGGCTGTGGAAAAGGAGATAACGAGTTATACAAACAGTGAAACTCAGCAAGACATCAGTGGGCGGAGGAGGCAGGTTCTCTGGATACTTTCAAGAGAGAGCTGGATAGGGCACTTAAAAATAGCGGAGTCAGGGGATATGGAGAGAAGGCAGGAACGGGGTACTGATTGGGGATGATCAGCCATGATCTCATTGAATGGCGGTGCTGGCTCAAAGGGGCGAATGGCCTACTCCTGCACCTATTGTCTATTGTCTATTGTCTATTGAAACTGGTGGGATGTCAAT